>NW_019640811.1:315346-543106 GCF_000599845.2 Trichogramma pretiosum
ATGAGACGTTGCAAAAGTAAATACGTCAATCCAGTCGCCTTCTGCATCAATTCAAAAAAAGCTAAAAAACGTCAATTTTGCGATTTTTCATCCCCCTTCATTGCCCCCCCATAACCGGGGGTTGGTCTATCGAGCTCTACATAATTTTTTTACGAAAAGTACATGTCTTGACCTAAAAAATGCGACCCTCAGAGTTAAAAAATATGCACCGGTGCCCGAGTTACAAATATTTGAATAATACGCAAAAATAGGTAAAAACGGCTATTTTTGGACCTTCGAGGGGCCCAAATTTGGGCCCTAAGGCCCCTAGAGGGCTAAAAATTTACCTGAAGGCTATTTTCACATACCCAAATAACATACTAAATTTTGGAGCAGATCCGAGAACCCCCCGCACAAAAGTTGTACATATATGAAAAAACTGCTCATATATATTACATATTTTATGGACTTTATTAGTTCGACTTTACAACTTTGAGAAGTGCATTGCTTTACTTTTGTACATTTTTTATTTCTCTTTTTCTCTCTCTCTCTCTCTTTTACGGCAAAATGGAACGATTGCGAAATTTTCGCCTATAGAACTTATAAAGAGGCTATAGATTTTTCCATCTCGTTGCTATAACGTCGATTATAAAAAGGTTGTGCACCCCATACGATGATGAAAGTCTTATATATTACATGGACTCGCGTGTACATAGTGTGCCATTTGAATATGTTGTATATATTCAAATGTAAAACTGGGCCAATTCGCGTTATGTATAGCGCATATAAATTTAATTTTATATACAGCACGTCTGCGAATCCAGCATTAATGGCTGCATCAATGAGGAAGATATTAATTACGTATCCGATCGACGATTTATCATGCAATCCATAATATTATTATTATAAAAAAAAATTCAATATGGCAAGTACAAATCGCTGTTTTCTAAATGTACCATTGCCGCGCTCGACGCTACAGATGCAAGTCTAAATTTTTCACCGCTGCAGTCTTGCTCTCTACCAATACGATAGATACGTACACTGCAGTTTTCAGCTCTCCGCTAATTGGGAAATGAGTGTATTAATTCTGACACGCATCGGCGCGACTTATCAGTGTATACGTACGTATAAATTGCAAAACACACATCGACGCGCGCGGACCGATTTCAAAAATCCGCCGCGCGCGCAAGGCGCAAAACCCTCGTAAATCTCGCGGCAATTATGAGCCCATATAACATTATGTATACGTAGGACTAAATCGCAAATGTATATAAGTATAATAACATCGCCGCGCGTATGTTCAAGTACGCGCGAGCTCGCGTTACTTTTTCACATTTATCATAAAACGAGCTCGGTCGAAACGAGTTGAAAATCCCGCGAGCGTGGGCGTGCGTGTGTAAATACGCGCTTTTCCAATAATATGCCCCGGCTGACAGATACTTTATACGCGAGTTTTTATTACTTATACGCGTGTACGCGCGGCGCAGAAATGCAATTAACGATCGACGATCGCAAAAGTGCCGGAGAAGTAGTAGTGGCCGTGGTACACGTGCGCGAAGCAGCAGCGCCTTACTTTTACCCGGCAACGCGTTATCGAGAGCCAAGCTGCGACGTCACGCTGCGGCGAAAAGCGCAAGAAAAAGAAAAAAAAAAAGGAAAAAATTGTCCGAGGAGAGCAGCAAAACTCGTCTTCGGTCTGAGAGAGAGAGAGAGCAGGAAGATGCAGCTGCTGCGTATATGTCGTGTTATACTACGTTCTCTGCCTGGGTGAAAGTGATGCTATTGAACTCGGGCCAGTTTATAAAAGCGTCCGGATGATTTCCTTTTTATTATCATCATAATTTTAATTTTTGTTTATCGTTCATGTACATTTTCTCGAAGTACTTTTGTTTACTTTCTTTCTTTTTTTTCATTCGCACACTCGTATTTATATAAATGTATATAAATATAAATGTACCAGCGTTAAATTAATAGTCGCGCGCACATGTGCTCTCGCAGAGACTTTCAAGGCCACCTTCATGCGCGCGTTCGCGTAAAGTTAGCGCGTGAAAATGCACATGCGGCGATATGAGCGCGAGTTAGAGGCGTTCTTTCGAACCTTGAAATTCTTTGTGTGCCCGAGCGCGCAAGAGAGATGGTGCTTCTGCTGCGATGGTGGCGATCGCGGTGGTGGGTGTCGATGACTCACCGCTCGCTTATGCGGCACGATGTGATTGTTAACCTGACTGCACGTCGATCGCCGTAAAGACGAATCAGCGAGTTATAAAACAACATTAATCGATGCTAATTTCTCTGTGCAGATCGCGCTTTTATGCGTTGGGGCAATGATCTCGTATACCGGCTAATTTCTCGCGCGTCGCTGATAACTCGGCGAGCGCTGATCCCCGCGCGAGTATCAACGGTACGATTTACCGACGAAAAATTTCTGCGCGATAGGTCTTATCGTTAATTCTCAATACACCTGAACGCCTTGGTGCGATATTCGCGCTATCGACAATATGTTCGTACGAGGTGTACCGTGTGTAAAACTCAAATTTATCAATGATTTTCAAGTACGATTAAAAACAAACCACAGCTGGGCAGCATTTTAGAAAGTGTACCGATTGCTGGCTAAGCTTCTAAGTTATAATTATTTTTCTGTAACGCTTTTACCGATGTATCGATTATACTCTGCTGCATCGGTCATTTTCTTAATTTGCCCTCGAATATAATTTACGCTCTTCGGGGCCGTAACTGGCTCGTAATACAGCTGTAACGCTTGCATCGCTAGCTTCGTTTTGAATTTTTACATGAGCCTTACATCAAGAAACATGCGTGTGCTGAAAATAAGAAAAAATATACTTTGTCTTTTGAGTATCTTGAAGCACTGAAAAATAAGCAAACTCAGTCAAGAGGTGTTTTCGTGATCGAATAATATTACTACTCCACTTAAGAACATCCGAATAATATAAATTACAACTATCCCCAGTCCTCAAATATTATTCTATACTGATATTATATTCTACCTTAATTTTGTTCTTGCTTAATTTTTTTTTCTTTGTATTAAAAAACAATTATTATCATATACATCCGTGCGCATCTCTTTCTTGCACAAGAGACACGTATACTTTTGCTTTCACTCGAATGGCCGAGATTTTACTCTCAATTAAGATTTCCCGATATGAAAATATACATTCGCACGCGCGTGGAGCTCATCCATCCATACTCTTGCCCATCAATTTTTTTATTTCTTCCTCCTTCCTTTTTTTCGTTTGGAAGCTTCATGATGGGTGGATATAAATTTTAACGCGTGGAACTTTTACTTTTTTTCGATAGATAAAAATAGGCGCATAGATGCAATGGAAGACGCCATGAATAGCAGATATCAATTTTGGATCTCGCTATATTTGTATCCATACGAACGATGTGTAATGATATTTTAGGATTACTCGTTGGGATAATTATGTACGCCGATCGGTCAAGTGCCTTGTGCACATGACTATGAAATGATCTCAATTCGTAGTATTGAGTTGGGCGTGGTGCATTCGAGACGACCCTGACGATCGCGACACACATTACGTAAACTCCATTGGACACACCTATACCCCGATACACGCCTACGAAGCTACAAATAGATACATCCAAGGCATTGCCATCTTCGATCGGATGAGTCACGGATTTTAAAGGTCTATCAAATTTCTGCAAATAGTCGTCGAAATCATCTATATAGTCAAACGTTGCTAATTGAAAAATTATTAGCTCCATTTAACATTAAAAATCATTGATGCTGATTTTTATTATCTGTTGCAAATGAAGGCCTAATATTAGATTGATTATCCAACAGTCAGAAGCGGAAAAAACTCCTTTATAATTTTATACTTTTATCATCGGCGTTCCACATGGCACTAATGAAGCAATCAACTCGGCTCCAAGCAGTGCCAAGATTTTTATGTACGGAAATGCACGACTTTCAAAGGTCCCAAGAGTCAATCAGTTACAGACGAGTTTTACAACTCGCATCGCGCTGGCAGGAAATACATTTTTCTGCTTCTCGAACACCACAGGGATATTTTCATCTATACCCGGCTAGAGCAAACTTTCGACAGGCCGCCGTTTAATCTTCGTTTTCGAACGATTTTCGACTGCCCGCGCATAATACACTCGAATAATGCCCCGCATACATATAACGAATACAGCGTCCCATGCAAATTTCAGGTGAAAGCGTGCAATTTGTCAGTAACGCTCGCACGTATACACGCGCACCGTACCTATGTCCTATATATATATACCCGCAAAGCATATAAAAATTAAATTTAATAATGTAAAAATGAAAGAATAGAATTTAATGAGGTGTTCCTTTTTTTTGTTCTTGCAGACGCAGTGGTGGCTTCCGCAACCCCGGGCAGAGCCGGTTACGAGGTACGGTATATACACATAATATAGCATCAACGATCAGTGCCGCTTAAGCACGTACTTGGAGGAGAAACATTGACTTCGAGATAGCTCGATAACTTTGGTGTTTATTACTCTTCGATTATATACGCCGCTTCGAGAATATTGAGACGTTGTCGGTAAATGAAATTCGCATTAACGAATTGGCGGTAACGCGTAATAGCCCACCAGAAAAAGCTCCGTTTATGGAATCGTTTTTTTTTTCAACGAAGAGGTTGATACCGAAGAAAAAATAATTTTCGTGAGTTAGAAAATTTACTTGAAATAATGAAATAATTCGGATAATATTTGCAATCCATGCTTGAGTAGCTTATCAAACACCGCGTTTATCGATACTGCTACGTGCAACAAGTAACAAGATAATGATATATATTACGCGGGAGTAATAGTGAAACAACATTTTTATCGAAAGTCATTCGTTGAATCGTAATGTACCGAGTGCCGACTCGATTATAAGAAATTTCATCGCATAACATAGTTGTTCTTTGGCTGAGCAATACAGCAATTTTTTCGTGTTTACTGCAGGACTCCGAAGCCGCCGCATCGGAGGTAGGAGCCGAGGAGGCCTACGACGACGGCGACGACTCGGACATGTACATGGAGCCGGACGGGGCCGAGAGCAGCCACGCCGAGCAGCAGCATCATCGAGCAGCCCTCGTCCAGGCCGGCGAGCCCCATCGCATGACCATAGTCGCGGTGCACCCGGTGCAAACGTCGATCCACGTGACCAGCAGCGAGTCCTCCGAGTCGAGCAAGACGAGCGTCAAGGAGCCCGAGGAGAAGAGCCTCGAGTCCGACAGCCAGAATCTGTTCCCGTCGTTCGCCGAGCTCTTCGGCAATCATCGCGGCATACCGTTCGGCGGTCCGGCGCCGGTGGCCGGCGGCGACCAGCATCATCAGCCGCAGCAGCAGCAGCGCTACCGGCCCAGTAGCCGATTCCTGGGCTACTTCCGCGACCGGCCCTACAGCGTGGCGGCCTCGTCGACGTCGGACGCCGAGGACCCGGCCGCCCTTCTGGGCTCGGGCAATTTCGGCGTGATCCGCGGCGGCACCTACTATCCCGAGGACAAGGAGGCCGACGAGTACAGCATCGACGAGTCGGCCTACAGCCCGTTCTATCACGGCGGCGGCGGTGGCGCCACTAGGGGCCGGGGCTACTACAAGAATCCCAAGCCGCAGCCGGTGCGCGGCGGCGACATATTCGCCAACTTCCGCGACTTCGCCGACATCACGGCCCCGCCCAAGTCCAGCTTCTCGCACCTGTCGGTCGTTTACGCGGCCAAGAACGGCACGACCACCGGCCGCGGCTCCGAGCAGCCGAGAAACATCATCGAGACCCTGAGGATGCTGGACGCCGAGGGCGAGGTCGAGGCCGACGCGACGACGGCCACGGCGACGACGACGACGACGACGACGACGACGGCCAGCAGTGCGCCCGCCAAGAAGCTCAGCAAGAACAAGAGCAAACTTCTCAAGTTCAAGAAGTACCAGGAGGAGAAGGCCCGAAAGACGCGCCCGAACCTCGAGCCGCTCCTAGCTCTAAGTTGAATGGATTTGAGAGAGAGTAATTGATTTCTGTGTGAATCTAACGTATTGTAAAGTAATCGTATAAACTCATGTAAGCTTTCGCTCTAATGTCAACCGTCATCTATTATTATTCGAAAAATCAGTTGCTACAAAGAGAATGCATTATAATGGAAAGTTTATAGATGTGAATTCGTACTGGTGTTTTGATGTGACTGAAATTTTTTCAAATAATGTTTGAGAAATGAAACGATAAAAGTGTGAAAAATCATTAGATAACTGAAACTTTTTAGAGAAAAAAATCAAGTTTTTTAACAAATTATACAAAACATTTATTGAAATGTAAATAATCCTGTGATTTATTTATAAATCACACGAGCCGATTCATTTCTCAAACTCGGACGTACATAACTAAATGATAATAATCGTTGCACGAAATCACTTCCATCACACGAGACACAAGTGAAAAAAAGCAATGAAAAATGAGACTTCTGCAACAAGTGTGATTCGTGTCCCCTCCCCTTCACCGTAAAAACGATCTGAAACTTTAGAGTTTTTTTTCTTCCACTTCTGCAGTAAACACGGGAACGTGAGTAAAAATAGATAAGGGAGCAGGGGTAGCGCAACGTTGACCGGCTTCATTTTGACCATTTTGTAGGGTTACATTTAAACACGTTTTGATATTTTTCTCTTTGAAATAATGCGAACACCGAAAAATCAGAATTTTTAGTTTTCGAAGTGTAGTAAGCATCTCAATACACAGACATTTAATTGATGTAACATAATAGCGAGCTTGTCATTACTTTGCAGCTAACAATTACATGGTGTATAATCTGCATCGACAATAAGTAGCCCGGTGGTCTCAAAATATTAGATGAGTTTTTCAAGCCAATTGATTTCGAAAAATGTTTGTGGATGGGTCTTGTACGAGAAAGAAATTTTAAACTGAACGTAATACAAAAAAAATTCTTACAATTTTTTGGGCTTAAACAGTAAAGATAAAATTATACATTCGTGTAGACCATGAAAAAATATAGATTTCCGTCCATACTTACAAATTATTTCCACATGATAAGTCTACTTTGTGTATGTCAAGTTCGTCAATAACGATCTAAAGCGAGTATAAAGAACTTCTTGAAACGGGAAATGAGTGTATTTTGATAAAAGTATTTAAAAAAGTGTGGAAAAAACAAAAACGAATGAAATGGTCTTGTTTCGTTATAAAACTCATAATACATCGTTGTTATGAGAAAAAAATGTACCAGAACAATATAGTTCAATCAGGAAAACCTAGTACATAAGTATTCAGTATTTCTTCCCTTCAATCGTTGCGAAACTGGCTCATATTATCTTTTAAATTTTAAAACAAACAAAAAAGCCTCAAGCATACATTATTGTTATCAAAAATTATTTTTTGTTAACTATTTTAAGCAATAGTTTTTTAAGATCAAATTCGTGTGGATGGGTTTTAAAAAATCGCGCACAACAAAGAATAGCGACATCTTTGATATCTTGTGGCAATGAACGATATTTTGAGAACACCGCCCGGTATTGAAAGGCGAAGGACGTCAACATTTGCTTGATGAGTTCCCGGACGCCCTCGCGCACTTTGTCGGGCGAGGCTTCCCTGTGTGTAACGCTGGGGATGCTCCAAACGTTGCACCTCGTATCGTGCGCGATGCTCTCAATGTCCTGGTCCTCGTAATAGGCGCCAAAATACGTAGCGATGGCTCTCGAGTTAAACCTAGCAGTCTTGCATTGGTTCTGGAATTTTGTAAAATCTTTTTTTTTCTTTTTACGAGATCGCTTCGAGTTGACATGAAAAACCATCGCATGTAATGATATCATATTAATATTTCCTAATCATAATTTATCATCATTATTTATAATTTATTATTAACTATGTGTGTACTTTATAAATTTTATGATTATGCTAAATGGTAATATTTTGTAAATAAAGTTGAAACATTTATAAAAATACTAGAAAAAAACACAACAACCCGAAAATGCTTGCCTTCTTCTCCTATGGCGATTCTCACTCCAGGCAAAGCGATCAGAACACCAGCTGTAGGTATGCAGCCGATCGTTTTTGTTTTGAATTTGAAATTTATCAACATATACTTGAAAACATGAGTGGATAAAATGTTGTCACATTTTTCGTTTCTAAAATGTGTCGTGGTCAACGTATCCAAATTTATCACGACAAGAAAAACAACAACTGTGTCCAATCTACTTCTGCACACTGGAAGAAGGCCAACTTTGCGATTATTTTGACGTGTTCTGCTAGTGGCATAGTAAGGTTTTTGCCGTAATGGGATGTTATCAGTTGCATCTACCTCACCTCTGGACATATACAAATTTTTATATTACTGCCAATGCAATCCCCGATCAATTTGATTATTTTTTTTTTTTTGTCGAATATGAATTATGCATTCAAGTTTACACTTTCACCTTCGTACTCTAGTGATAAATAATTGTATATTTACGATGAGCTTTCACACATCGGTATGTCTACGAGTGTTTGCTCGAATTCAAAAATATGTTTTCAGGAGCATTTTTTATCTTTCTCGAGAATTGTGATGAAGAAGTCAAGAAATTCAGGAAAATTTACTTTTTTTTATTTAATATTCCTACCTACCAACACCAATGGACTTCTATACACGATTCATCTCTCGCTTTTATCATCTCTCCTCATCCTGGACACTCTTCGGCTGCGGAATTGAAGACGGCGAAGTCATATCTCTTACTATGCATCTAGGTTATCTTGATTATGCGGCGCATTTTCATGTGCTGAACGACATCACGTATAACGTGTATGATCACTATTCTCGTGTCGAAATTCCAAATTCTCACCGCAACTGTATGAGCGAGGCTAACCGCCTCTTAATTAACAAACAAGTCTAGGATCTTTGTCACCTTCAACAATTGAGGGACCTCGAAAACTTTTGGAGGTCGAGAATTTCCGTACATAAAAATCTTGGAACTGATTGGAGCTGAGTGGATTGTCATGTCGATGTTGAGGAGAGTAATGTTATCAAGGAGTTTTTACCCCGACGTTGACTAGTTTGGATAATTAATCTCATACTTGGATAGTGTCCTCAATTGCAACAGGTAATGCAGTAAAAAATCAGCGTCAATGGTTATTGAAGCTTAATTGGCGGTCCTCAATCAGATGTATGATTGATGTAACGAAAAAAAAAAAATAATAAATTACAAACAAAATTATGCTTAAGCGTTGTGTTGGGCGACCAGTCGACTCGATCGTTTCGCTCGAGGTTGTGACCATAACTATTTATGTTCTGAAGAAGTGTTTACGAACCTTGTGCTGTAGCTTCATCGGCTAGCTTTTAAAGTTGTTAGGATAGAATAAATCATACTTGAAAATATTTTTTTTTTCAATTTTACGGTGTACGTGTAGCCTAAACCGAGCTGATAGCGAAATTGTAAAGTCGTTGCATTATTGGAGTTCGAGTAAAAGACGTTCGATCATCGAACATCGCTTTTACCTTTAAGTTGAATGAATATGAGAGAGTAATCGAATGAATCCAACGTATGGTAAAATAATCGTGTAAACCCATGTCCATGTAAGCTGTCACTCTAATTTCAAACATCGTCTTTTATCATTTTAAAAATCAGTTGCTATGAAGTGAGTGCAACCATTAAAAGTTTATAGATGTGACTTAGAACTAGTGTTTTGATGCAATTAAAATATTTAAAATAATGTTTGAGAAATGAAACGATGAAAGTATCTAAAACCATTAGATAACTGAAACTTTTTTGTGAAAAAAATCAAGTTTTTTAACAAATTATACAGAAAGTTCATTGAAATGTAAATAATGCTTTGATTTCTTTATAAATCACACGAGCCGATTCAATTCCCAAACTCGGACTTACGTAACTAAATGATAATAATCATTGAACGCAATCATTTCCAACAAACGAGATACAAAAGAAAAAAAGCACTGAAAGTCATTGCACAACTGGTTCTTATTTTAATTTGAATTTAGTAATAAACCAAAAAAACCTTGTGCATACATTATTGTTATCAAAAATTGTTTCTTGTTACCTAATACAAGCAATAGATTTTTAAGTTCAAATACATGTTGATGGGTTTCACAACATCGTATTGATTCACAACATAGCATGGATTGATGGATATTCTGTTAATCTCTTAAGGAAAATACAATCGTCGGACGTATATATCACATTTCAAAATTCATCTCTAGCCCAAGGGGGATATAGTCGTCTTGGATCAATAACCAGGGAAAGACTCTGAGGAATCGGAAACTGGGCTAGGAGTATATCTACTACCAACCACGCCGCGACGTGGACGTCTAGCGTAACGAGGGCTAGAAAACGAGATCCCACTATTTTCCAATTGATTCGAATCATCACTACTAACATTCGGGGATAGACGAAAGCGGGGATCGAAAGGACTAACAGGAGAGCGGGGATCGAAAGGACTAACACGAGAGCTAGAAGGCGAACTCCTCCTATTTTCCCCCCTATTTTCCAATTCATTAAAATTATCATCACTGTGAAAACTAGGAAACGATCTCACACTACTATTAGAACGATCATTATCAGCACGATTGGGTGAGACTAGCGGTTCATGATATTCTCTATCATGATATTCTACCGCTTCCTGAGACACTCTTGGCCACAGCTGTCCCGCCTGCTCTACCATATTATTGACGAGTGCAATGAAGGAAATGAACAAACTGGAAGGTCCGTCGCGGAGAATCGAGGTGCCAGGTATGCTAATAACATTGTACCGTCTATCGATCCAGATATTGTTCTTTATGGGTTCCGCTTGCAAATTATTAGCCACTTGCCACATGGGAAGATCATCACCAGTGATTGGACACTCCATAACTGTAAATGCGTTTTTTAATTATGAGCTTGCTTGAGAATGATATCGTATTAATTTACCTATAGTGATTCATCATCATTGCGTATAATTTATTGTTAACTATACGTGTTATTTATAAATTTTATGATTATGCTAAATGGTAATTTTTTTTAAATAAAGTTGAAACATTTATAAAAACACAAGAAAAGATAACGACAACAGTAAAAAAGCCTTACTTTTGTCTCCTACAGCGATTTCTACTCGTTCGAGAGCCATAGCAAGCAGAAGACCAGCTTCAGATGTACAGTAGATCGGTTTTCTTAGAGCTACGAGTTCTCCAATGAGATGTTCAAAATTTGTATTAATCCAGCCGTCGGCGTAAACATCGCTTCTGCACGTCGACATAGAAAAAAAAACCAGAAAAAATAATCCAGATTAATTCAAGCTTTTTCATCAGTCGACTCAATCGGAGATCACGGGGAAAAATTACAAGAGATTTAAAATGCCACCGCCACCGAGAATAGCGAGTCCTATGTAGTCATGGTGTGAGAAATATGAAAGATCGTAGATAGGGTGAAAGGAGACCAGACGGGCAGCTTCGAATTTTGCGTTGCGTCGTTCTCTGTAGATATCTGAAGGCGTGGCAACAAACTTATAATTTGTCGAGTAAAGGTCCGGCGTTATACCACGTTGATACATATGAGCGCACAGCGACATGACTTCAATTGCGGGGGTGCCGTCAAGGCCACCACAGCCGCCGATTAACTGCAACACGATGATAAAAGCATGAAATAAATAGTGTATTCGCGGTGTGCACGTGGATGCACTATTATGGAAATGATTTGGCAAATATGCCAACGGTGCTCGCCGAACTAAATTTCTCCCCATAAGGAATAATATGGAATATGTTTCAAACGTGGAGGCCTCACGGGTCACGCACCCATCGCGTGGACATCGAAGAAAAAAATTTTTTTAGATGTTGGTCGCTCTTCATTTCGAGCTTTACGCCCGCAATCGTGTGTTCATTGTGGATGTGCAGGTTATACGTAGCTAATCAGTTGTGAGCCAAAATCAAGAAACGACAATGTTAAAATGTTGAAAAACTTGAAGATGCGATCAGCAGATCGTTTTCATTTCAGCAATTATATTAATTTATATTTTTGACTCGGGCAAAAATAATCCAATGAAACCAGGAATAATGCATCGACGATTGTATGAAAATTATTAATCGAATGGAAGTTGCACAGACGTGACTGATTGGATTTCATTATGGCCAACGGCTTATGATGTAACAGACAAAAAAGGCTAGAATAATTGCGTAAAAGTCATTCGAGTCACTTAGCGCATGTAAAATCTTCGCGGCAGATACACTTGAATGATTTATTTGATTTATTAATAAATTTACCACAGCCACTTTTGGTCCCATTGGTACATTTCGAGGACGTGTTGGAAATTCTTCAAACCAACAATTCACATTCGTGGTATGCAGAAGTAGGTTAGACACTGGAAATGATTTCCTTGTTGTAATGAATTTGGATGCGTTGGTCAAAACACATCTTAGACACGAAAAACGTGACAACATTTTTGTCACTTGTCGATGTCAATAAAAAAAGTGAAATAAGTATTGCAGTCAATTTTTGTAATTTCTTGGAATTTTGAAACTCGCGGATAAAACATTAATCTGTCACGTTTTTGAGTGTGTGTGACGAATGATCAATAACTTGAATCTGTATATCACCTATACCAAAATCGACGTTCAATTTTCTTTTGAAACTCGACAATTCATGTGAAAGTTCTAAAATATGATATTTTTTAATGCTTTTTCGAATGATGGTAAGGTGACATCGATGCCTTGAATCGCATTGTGGTCGAACCTTCCGAAATATCATCTTTTAAGATGATGTCTGTATTCTTACGGACTGGTATGTAAATATCTTCATTCAATAATATATGCTAAATACGCCCCCAGACTCTCCAGTATGAAATTCGCCCAATTGGAAGTATCAATTCGAGGGTTTGATTTAACCTACCAACCTAAGTTTCAGAATGCGAGAAGGCATATTCTTGCGTCTCCTTCGCTCGTTCGTAAAATTTTGTCACATTGGCACAGCCCATTGATTACACGACACTCGTTCGGCCGAATTAAATTTATGATATACATATGATATCAATGAGCTGCACATAGCTATTCCTTAAAATTTTGTAATCAAGTACGCCCTATTACTATTTTACTGTCAATGATGTATCGAGTATGAAATTATCGAGGCGATCTGGGCTCTCCGAGTTGGCATCAAGTTTTGAGGTTTCTCTTTTTCTTGGCTCGACGCGCGAATCACTCGGCAAAGGAAAATCAGTAGTAATGTATTTTTAGAGGACCTGATCATAAATGATACATTGCCAGAACACTATATAGAGCAAAGGAAAATTTCCGAGGCCGAGGCGAGAGTCATCTGTGCGCGAGTCGGAGCTGAGCGATTACTACTTAACCGACCGCGAACTAGCGATTAAGTGAGTCCATCCGTGTTTGGTACTGTAGAATTTGGTACTGCAGGAGGATATCTTATCGACCCCGAGAACATTTCGCGCGGCGGCGGGTCGAAGGATCGACTATGAGGATCGATTTAATGCGCCAATGTCACTCTACCGCTGAACAGAATGGCATCGTAAATACCATATTTAATCCATTTGTTAGTCATGAGACAACCGCTACGATCTCTAGCAGTGTCTTGAATTCATATCTAGGTAGGCTTAACGTGACATTTCAAAAATCGAAACAAAATCCAACCTCATTTTCGCTAGATATTATAGACAAATTCAAGCAATTGATCGACAAATTGATCGTGCGACACACACACCCAGACACACTCATACATACGACAGGTTAACGTTTAATCCGCGAGTTTTCAAATTTTAAAAAATTACAAAAATTTCACTTTTTTATAATTGGCAAAAATGTTGTCACGTTTTTCATCTCTAAAGTGTGTCGCGGTTAACGTATCCAAATTTATCACGCCAAGGAAAATAACACCGGTGTCTAATCTACTTCTGCACACTACGACCGCGGACTGCAGGAATAGAAGACGGCCATCTAGACCTCGTCAACCGTTACCTATACCTCGTCAACCTTTACCTATACCTCGTCAACAGTTACCTATACCTCGTCAACCTTTACCTATACCTCGTCAACAGTTACCTATACCTCGTCAACCGTTACCTATACCTCGTCAACAGTTACCTATACCTCGTCAACCTTTACCTATACCTCGTCAACAGTTACCTATACCTCGTCAACAGTTACCTATACCTCGTCAACCGTTACCTATACCTCGTCAACAGTTACCTATACCTCGTCAACCGTTACCTATACCTCGTCAACCGTTACCTATACCTCGTCAACAGTTACCTATACCTTATCAACAGTTACCTATACCTCATCAACAGTTACCTATACCTCATCAACAGTTACCTATACCTTATCAACAGTTACCTATACCTCATCAACAGTTACCTATACCTTATCAACAGTTACCTATACCTCATCAACAGTTACCTATACCTCATCAACAGTTACTTATACCTCGTCAACCGTCACCTGCACCTCGTCAACCGTCACCTGCACCTCGTCAACCGTCACTTGCACCTCATCAACCGAAAGTGGCCGTGGTAACGTTCATGAATAAATCAAGAAATAATCATTATTCATATCTACGGCGAAAAGTCTAAGAGCGAGAAGCGACTCAAAGGACTTCTACGCGATTATTTTGACTTGCACTGTTTGTGGCATAATAAAACATCTTCCGTAATGAAATCGCCGTAGTCAAATCTACCTTGCCTCTCTACAAGAGTTTTTCAGTTAGACAAGTTACATAAGCTCATTTATATTACAGGACTCATTGCGATTGTTGCAAATTTTGTAAGGCTCATGATTTCGCTGATAATTCATGTAGTAACAGCATTTATCTTATCTTCCTCGGGAATTCTTAATAACGAAAAAGTCTCGAGTTTCACGGCGATTATCTCCTGTCTATTTCTATCATACTGACACCAATGTGTTTTTGTGTACGATTCATGTCTTGCTTTTATCATTCTGTCCTAGATTCTCTTCGGCTGCGGATTGGAAGACGGATCCGAACCGTGCGAAGTAACATTTCTGGACATACAACTAGATTATAATAATATTTTGGCGGATTACTTTGCGCCGAACTCATTCAAAGACGCGTATAATCACTTTCTTGGTCTCTATGATGATAGAGATCCTACCCGCAACTCAATGAGAGAGGCTAACCGCTTCTTCTATAACAAACACGTTAGGAATCTTGATTCCCTCCGACAACGTGACTACGATGGTCTCATCATTCCCGGAGGTCGCGGTGTCGACAAAATGTAATTTTTTTTTCATAATCACTTCAAGCTTTTTACTCAGCACTCAGACTGAAATTGCGCATGCATTATTTTATTTTTATTTTGCTTTGTTGGTGAGCAGCAGTGAGACGAGAGCCCAATTCTTGAAAGACACAATATTCGACTTTTGGTATGAGAATAAACCGATCGGGACTATATCCACTGGCGCTCTGTATGTCGCTCAGACGTTCCCGAATACGCTATTCACCATGGGAGCTAGAGGTAAGAATTTTGGGTTTTTTCATGTTTTTTTTTTCTACGATTCATATAAATGTTTTTACTTTACAAAAGAATTGCAATCCAGCATAAATTATAAATTTTAAAGGTTATAGCTATTACACCGAGTGGATTCAAATTGCTGTAAACTCGGGATATAAGCACGTTGACAAGCCACCTGGAAGCCTGGTACGGAGCCCGAAAAATCGCGTTTTTAGCACACCAGGCTATTCCTTCACCTTCGTTCCTCAAGTCGACCCTGAAAGACGGGATTACGGAGTGCCCCGCGTGACACATATACCCTCAATGCAAGATGCGTTTAATGGCATCGGTGACCTCGTCGCGGGAATGTCAGCCTACATTCCACTTGTACAATTATAGAAAGATTATGGATAGTTTTTATAGATTGAAAAACAAAAAAGTCTGGTTGCATACTACTGCTCTAGTGCATTATTATACATTGTTTAACAAACGACGAGAAAGTGTCAGTTTTACGACGAATCACGACCATTCGATTCGACGCGAGTTGCAAAACTCGTCCAGTCCTGATTGACTCTCGGGACCTTTCGGAAGTCGCGCATTTCCGTACGTAAAAGTCTTGGGAGTGGATTGCTTAATTATTGTCATGTCGATGTCGATCGACGAGAGAAATGTTACGAATTAGGAATTATTACTGCACCTCTGGCTAGTTCGGATAATCAATCTCGAGCTTGGATAGAGCTCTTAGCGTCAATATAGTTAGCAATGCAAAATGGAGCTTATGTCATACAAATAAGCAAAACTATACGAGATCGAGCTTTCCTTTTGGGGCTTTTCTGTCCATATTATCCTAGTTCGAAAGTATCTTCGCGTTACATCTTTACCGTACAGAAAGTTAATCAAAATTTTGATCGCGGCGAACAATATCAAATCAAATTCACTGGCGGCTTTTCGCGAACGGCTCGCGTCAATGTCAAAAGCATCGCCGGGGCCTCGAGTCGTACAGCAGCAGCAGCAGCAGCAGCAGCAGCAGCAGGTCTTTGCGAGACAAAGTTTTTCCTCGCTTGAGAATACGTCCATCAGACAAGTGTACTAGCTCTCAAGCACACACCGTGGCCTTGTTCGCGACGCCAGCGCTCAATGGTTACGACGACGAAGATCGAGGAGTTGCTCCGACGCATTGGAAATACTACGTGTCATTACGGCTCGGGGGTGATTTACGCCGGCGCCTGCATGATCATCTATGCTGAGTGATTGCTGTTGTTATTCGCTTGTCGAGCTTGTAAAGCGATCCTGGCACCGATAGATATGCAGAAGCCGCAAGAGCAGCAATGCGACGGACGATGGACACGTGACTCATTCGATCGTAGATGACAATTTCTTGGATGTGACTATTTGTAGTTTCGTGGGCGTGTATCGGGGTATAGGTATGTCCAATGGAATTTACGTAATGTGTGTCGCGATCGTCAGGGTCGTCTCGAAAGCACCACGCCCAACTCAATACTACGAATTGAGATCATTTCATAGTCATGTGCACAAGGCACTTAGAGTAGTTAGAGTACCCTAAAAGTTTATTACATATCGTGCGTATGGATACAAAAATGGCGAGGTCCGAAAGCGATGTCTGCTTTTCGAGGCTTCTTCGATCATAACATTACGGTACATCGTGAAAAGTCACTTTTACGAGTAGAGAGGCCAAAAACAAGTCGCTGTACTCACCTGTGTGTAAATAAGTATATAGATATCGATCGACGTGATATGCAGTTCAGTCTTAAATTTGAATAGAATTTGGTTGGATTTCAAGTCTTATATGCTGGCTGGTTACAACAATTTAAAAGTTATTACATTATTGCAGTTTACGCAACAGACTTGGAAAACGCGCCCAATCATCAAAAATCGCTTTTAGCTTTAAGTTGAATGGATGTGAGAGAGTAATCGAGTGAATCCAATGTGTGGTAAAATAATTGTGTGAAGCAATGTCCATGTAAGCTTTCACTCTAATCTCAAACATCATCTTCTATTATTTTAAAAATCAGTTGCTATGAAGTGAATGTAATCATTAAAAATTTATAGATGTAGCTTAGAACTAGTGTTTTGATGCAATTAAAATATTAAAAATAATGTTTGAGAAATGAAACGATGAAAGTGTCTAAAGCCATGAGATAACTGAAACTTTTCAAAGAAAAGAGTCAACTTTTTTTTTAATTGTTCTTTTTTAAAAAATTGTGAAAGCTAACTACAATTAAAAAAAAAGAATCGACTTTTAAAATTATACAAAACCTGTATTCAAATGTACGCAGTCCTTTGATCGATTTGTCAATCAAATATGCTGAATTGTTTTTCAAACTCAGATGTAGATTAAAGCGTCGAGCGAAAGTTTTGCAATCCCAAGAGACACAAGAGAAAAAGTGAATAAAAAAAAAAAAAACAAAAGATTTGTAAAAATGTAAGTGGTGTGTCGGATGAACCAAACGCTTGCGCGCCTACTCAACGTAAACTGTCTTTCTCCTCTCTTCCCCTCCACCATAAAAAGGAACCGAAGTTTCAATACAGCTTGATACTTTACAATATTGAAGACGCGTAAAGATGAGGAAGCTGGGATAAAAATGAAAAGCAGACTGACTTCATATCGACCTTTTCCTACAGGGATGCATTGAAAAATATATCTGAAAACAAGTTTCAAAAAAAAAAAATTTGCCCTTCCGCGTTTCTCTTTGCAACAATGTAATTATAATTCAAAAAAGCACCTCGATGCTTGATCATTTAATCGATGAACTTCATCGACCTGAAAAAAAACTTACAAAGTGCTCAATGCACGTGTCCGGAGCGGTAGGAACATTGTCGTTTTCGGGACACTGGTACGAAACAAAAAAAGGAAAGTTTTCTCTCATTGCGAAATAAATAAATAGAAAAATCGTACGATGCGCTCGCAGAAAGGCAATTTTGCAAATAAATTTTTCACCACGACGAATCGGTAGCGCACTTTGATATCGATATTCACATTGGCATTTAGAGCAGCATTCGTATGTTACGATGACGCTGACGCTGACGAGGATGACGCGCCGGCCCGCTTCAGGTCGCACTCCATGTCCTCGACGAGATTGGCGACGCTGGCGAACACTCGGGCGCAAGTGGGATAAGTGCCCAAGGAGCCGGGCGTGGTGTAACAGTTGACTCTCTCGTCTTCGAACTGCTTGACCTGCATCATGTTCCTGTAAACGTGGTGAGCGCCGAAGTCAATCGCGTACTGGATCAGAAATTGCCGCCATTCCTCGAGCGTTCGCGCGAAATCTTGAGTCGGATCGTTTTCCAATTCGTTCGTCTCTGTAAAATTGATTTTTTATGCTCGCGTTAGTATTCGCCATATCGCGTTCGAATTCGAATGGCTAGCTCTTCTGTGGCGCACCCGTCGCACTAGCCAAGAAGAATTACCAACGGCACTGGTAACGCAAATCGCGATCGAATGAAGCAAAAACGATTGTAAAAACGTTCGTAGAAAAAAGGGGAACGCAAAAAGCACGCGATCCTTACTGAACGGTCCAAAGGTGACTTGCGATCCAGGAAAAGACTTGGCCAGCAGAATGCCTGCGTCTGCTATGCAGCCGATCGGTTTTCGCTCCCTGCCGAATGCCTGGATCGCGCGCCCCAACTCCGGAATCAGATCCAGTTCTGCCGCGCGCCGGCCCGGTTCGTTCTTGATTCTGTGCGTCGACGAAACGAAATGTCAAAGTAAAAAAAAAAAAAAAAACAATGAAAGGAACGAGCGATTTCCGTCGGCTCGGCGAAAAAAATGTTTACAGATGATCGATGACGCCTCTGCCCCCAGGAATGATGAGTCCAGCGAATTTTTTCACCGATTTCTCGAGCTCGCCGAGATCCGCGACCGGTGCAGAAGTAAGACGGGCGCTTTCCTTCATGAAGTGGCGGGGCTCGGGTTTCTCGCGCGCCGCGTCGCATTTATCGGGTAGGTAGCTGGTCGGCTGGGCTTCGGCGTTGCAATTCTGGCCTGCGGTGTCGTTGGAATTCTGGGGAGGCGCAGGATTGGGCTCCGTAGGTGCTTGCCTAGTTATGTATTCGACCACATCGCTGTAGGTAGCATTTGGCGCGTAGTAGATTGGAATGAATCCTCTCCTTCCTAGATGTATGGCCAGGGACATGACTTGGTACGGGTCGCTGCCGTCTAGATTACCGAAGCCGCAGAGTACCTGGGCACAGGATGATAAAAGCGAGAGAGAGAATTGAATGGTTTTTTTAGAATTCTAACGATTTTTCCGATAAAAATCTAGCTATGTAATGATCGAGTTTGCTACGGACGCGACACGCGCGAGTCATAACGAACGCGAAGAAAAAAAAAGGTGAAAAAGAAAGCCTACGTGGAAAAACCCTGCTCCCAAGGCCGTCTTTTTTTAAAACGAGCTTTGCTCTCCGACTCGCGCCCAATGTGCGTGTTCATCGCGTATAGGCAGTTACTGCGTGGCTCGTTACTTGTGGGCGAAATTTAATGAGCCGTCGTGGCAAAAATATGAGTCACTCGTCCGTCCGACTGCTCAAATTGAAAGCGCGAAAAAACCGATTCACTTTGTAAATCACAATTCGGTGGAATTCATCAATTCGATCCGGGCAACAGCGATCAATTAAATCGTCGATCGCATTTTGACAATCTTATGAAAATTTGCTATTGAAGAGAGGTTATATTGATACGATTTCATTATGGCCCAGGCCTTACGATACAACGGATCGAAAGAGTCGGTAATAACCGCGTGGAAGTCCCTCGAGTCACTTCTCGATTTTGCATGGCAGATATGGTTGAATAATTTTATTCTTGAATTATTCGTAAACGTTACCACAGCTACTTTCAGCGAAACATTCATGGGTGGACATTTTTCTTTCTCGATGTTCGCGACTGCTTTATCTTTCTTTTTCTGATCTGTTTTCGGGTCCGTTAGGTGTTTTTTTCCGAGATTTCTTTCTAGGTCTTCTTTACGCGTGGGTCCTATTACCACTCCTGGTCCCTTTCTTGCTTCTCCGCAAGCTGCACCACACGTGTGCAGAAGCAGGTTAGACACTGGTTGCATTTTCATTGTCGTGACGAATTTGGATGTATTGGCCGTAAGACATCGTAGGAATGTTAAACGTGGCAACATTTTTGTCAATTATGAAAAAAGTGAAATAAGTGTAGCAGTCAATTTTTGTAATTTTTTAAAATCCGGAAACTCGCAGATAAAACTTAAACGTGCCGCGTGTGTTTGTGTGTCTATGTGTGTCGCACGATCAATAGCTTGAATTTGTTCACAATTGCATGTTCTATTTTGTTTTTAAATTTGAAATCTCATGTGAAATCTCTAAAATATATGATTTTTGTAACACAGTCCTATTGTCGAAATATACGTCAACACCGATGCTTTAAATTTTTTACACTTGCGCACAGATAACTCCCGCCCCGGCCTCGAGGGTTTTTTTTTTATCGAGCGATTTTCATTTGGAATGATGGAGCATCTTGCTAGAACAACAAAATTCTTGTTGATTGATAATGAAAAAATATCGTTTTCTGTCCACGTTTACAGATTATTCCACAATTAAAAAATCAATTTTTTTATCCTTGTTCGATCGACCATACCTATCTAAAACAAATGTTATGTGTCGGGTACTTTATGCATCGACAAAAACTCTTTTGAAAAAAAAAAATTATAATTGCAAAATTTACATACAATATTCTATCAAATGTGAAACGGCACTCAACCCTTCGTGCCTTTAATCTCATTTTAAAAGGTTGGATTAAAATATGTTTATCGGCAAGGTCAAATAATACAAGAACTCAACATTTTTCCAATCACTCGTAGTGAAACTGACTCATATTCTTTTTACTTCGATTTAAAATCAAACCAACCGACCACTTCCTCGAACTGTTGGGGTCACATTTTTTTACTGTTGTAAACAATACAATTTGTATGATTATATTAGTTCGGATCGGACGGCGTCGATCGTCGACGGAAACGGTGATGCAAAAGCGAATTTAAAGTGACAAAACTCATTCTAATAGCAATGGGTCAGGCCTTATATACCGTCTTTCGAAGTCATTTTTTCTGCTCGAAAAGAGCATAGACCGAAGCCCACACAGTGAACAGAAACAGCAGTTGATGCAACGTTACTACTCGTCGACCATCGAACGGCCCCCGCGATTACTCGTTAAAAAAATCGGGAACCCCTTCTCGGCTGATTGAGTCTCTTGGTGATATTCTCCATAACTTGAAAGACGAGGTTGCTTATGCTCCCATACAATTGAAAAGTACCGGCGAAATTGTCGATAGAGCTGGGCGTGCTGTAAACGTTGTACAACGGGCATTGCGTGACACCCCAATATGCATTGTCCTGGTGACGAGCTTGGAGTTCGCACGCTTGTTCTTTCAAGTTGGGCAAGCAACGATAGCGATCCAACGGTTCATCTGTAACATTTTTAATATTTCTGTAAATTCTTTTTTGTGCTTTTTTTTTTTTTTTTTAGAAAAGTTATAAGTTTGCTTCGAGTCGATATGAAAGATCTCCCCGAGCCTTGATGTCACATAAGTTTTATGATTATTATTTATAATATATTGTGAACCACGTGTGCAATTTATAATTTTTGTGATCACGGTGATTGTCAATTTTTTTTGCTCGATAAAGTAAAACATTCCTGAAAATCTATTGAACAAAACATATGACAAAGTCAAAATCTTTACTTCCTCCTCCCAAGGTGATCGTCACTCCACGCAAAGCCCTAGCGACCAGAAGACCAGCTTCGGATGTACAGCCAATCGGTTTCCCGGACTTGTTGAACTCGGCTAGTATACATTTAAATGTGTCAAATACCATTCGTCCTCCTTCATCTTTCGCGCAACTGCCCATTTCCAAATCCACCAAAAAAATTAATAAAAAGAAAATGAGTGATTTTAGTTGATGAATAGAAAAAAGTCTGAATCAATGTTACGTTTCGGTAAAAAAATTACTGACACATAATTCAAGACGCCACGACCGCCGGGAATAATGATTCCATCATATCCGAAGGAACTGAGCTTATTAATGTCATAAACCGGTTGCGGATAGTCCACATTCACTAAATATCCTCTTCCATAGGCCGCATCCTCTCTGTAGATGGGGGTGACGGGTGCCATACGGGTGGATTCAGTCAGGCAGTTGCGATTTTCGGGGCTCTCCTTCTTCTCTTGGTGATCGTAAACTTTGGGTACCTTGCAATTGGGAGCGAAGAAATCCGTCTGAACGCCACGCCGATCGAGATCTATGGCCAGGCTGAGGGCCTCGGTTGGGTGGGTGCCGTCTTCACTTCCACCGCCGAAGAGTATCTGGGAAGAAAGGAAAAAACTAGCGACTTGTCCGTGGTAAAAAATCGCTCTCGATTACGCCACTTGTCCGACTGAATTCGGCATAACAATATATTTCGACCGCCCAACGATTAGAAACAATTAAATCGCTGATTGCATTGACGATTGTATGAAAACTATCGATCGTATGAAGGTTACACAGACGCGACTAATAAGATTTCATTACGAATGATGCCTGGCGATCGCAATGTCACAGAACTGGTCGAAATAATCGCGCAAAAGTCGATCGAGTCGTTTCTTAATCGTGCAGCCCCGTCGACGAAGATAGGGTTAAATGATTTTCTTGATTTATTCGTAAACGTTACCACAGCTATTTTTAATCTACGTCCCCGTGTCAGCTCGATTGGATTATACGATTTTTCTTCTCTTAATCTTGCTTCTTTTGGCACACTCGTGTGTAGCAGCAGGTTAGACAGCCGTACCGTTGTTTGACTTATCATAACGAATTTAGATGCTTTACTGGCCGTAAGACATCTCACAGATGAAAAACGTGACAACATTTTTGTCAATTATAAAGAAAAAGCTTGAAATAAGTTTAGCAGTCAATTTTGAGAATTTTTTGGAATTTTTAAACTCGCGAATGTAACGTAAACATTTCTCCTGTGTACGTCGATGTATTAACAACTTGAAGTTGTCCACCTCTGAAATTCGACAGCGCAAAATTGAGCGAAGGCGTAACCAGTACATTGACTGAAATCAGGACTCGTGAATATTTATTAGATAGGTATTTTGTATTTACTTCTAAGTACCGGAAATTTTCTAAAGATTTTCAAGTTAATGAAGAATTTGTATTTAATAAATATAAATCAAGAGAAAAATTTAAAAAAAAAATTAAATGTGCATCATTTACAAATTTTTCCATGAAATCGTGCGAAAAATTAGTTTTAAACACGTAATTCGATCGATGAATTTGAATAGAAAAGTCTTTTTAACACTGCGTGCGCGAAACACGGGCTTTCTAACCTTAAATCGTCAGAAAACCCTAGTTTCTCGCAAGCAGAGTTAAAAAATATCGTTTGCAACTAGTCCGCGAGGAAGTTGACTCACCCAGGAGTCTTTGCACCCTCGCTACGCTCGGGTGAAAACAACTCCTGGATGAGTCAACTGCTTCGCGCACTTGTTACAAAATATACTATTTTCCCCTATTTTTTGCGCCGTAACTATTTTGAATATTGCCAAAATGAGAATGAGGATTCAAAATGAGTGAAAATAAATTTTTCCACTGCGTGGAATAGAAAAAAATTTTGATGTTCATACTTGGATGCGTCAAAAAAAAAAAAAGAAATAAAAAAAAAAATAATAATAAAATAATACAGTATGGCCCTGTTTTATCATAAAAAAAAAAAAAGCCAAAAACATACTTTATTGTTATCATATTTTTTCGTTGACTAATTTGAGATTTAAATTTGTGCGTATGGTTTACAACAAATCGTGTTCAAAGTCGAAAAGCGGCAGCAGCCTTTATATTCCGTGTTGATGTCGATACAAAAGTCATACATGAGAATATATAAAGTGAAAACATTTTAATCGCACAACATCAGTATTGACTGGATGCATCGTTATTTTCATTCGGATGATTTTTGGGAGCAGAGCGTGAAGCGAAATTGGTACAGACAGCAGCCATAGCAACGTGCCCGTCGACGGTCGCACCGTCCGGTGATCAATTTCGTCTTTCTTTCAACATACTGTGGATTAGACGATCTATGTTCTCATGCGTTTTATGATAAGACATCTTTTGGGATAACGAGCCGGGCGTGCTGTGAACGTTGTATGTTCTACAGTGCAAGACTTCTTCATCTTTTCGACGAAGGATATTCACACCGAATGCCACTGAGTAAAAGAACGCCGATTCCCAAGTTAACATCCGCAAATCGCCAGAATCGTTCTGTGTTCCTGTTTTTTTTTCTTTTTCATTAGCTCGCATTAAATGATATGCAATTTTCATGCACATTATCATTTATAATTTATTATCAACGACCCGAGTAATTTTTTGTAGATCGAACAAATAAAATTTCAAAATCCTTACCTGTGTCATTAACTGGTACTACATAGTTTCCCACGGTGACATTTACTCCTGGAAATTGCTGAGCTACCAGAAATCCAGCATAGGATATACAGCCAATCGGTATATTCAAGTCGTTAAAATTGATCAATGCATTACTCAAATCTTCATTAATCGGTGGCACGTCATCGCGTTTCGGTAACACATTAGGTCTCGATCTTGGGTCAAGTGCGCTCCTGCGCATCGAAAGAGCAAAAAGAAAAAAGAGACAAACAACATCAAGCAATGATCGATCTAAGTTGGCTGAGAAAAAAAAACTTAAACTACTCGAAAGTTGATTGAAAAAAAATTACAGATTTCGGAGGACACCTTGACCGCCGGGAATAATGAGTCCCTTGTAATCACACGCCTGTTTAGCGAGCAGGCGGAGATCTTGAACCGGGTGACCTGGCACACGGGCAGCTTCCACCGCCATATTTAATTGTTCGCCTTGTCGCCCCTCCTCCCAGAAACAACCCAAGTAATTCCACTTGCTGCAGAATTCTTTATTCGGCGCGAAAAATACTGGAGTGAAATGTTTTCGATTCAGATGTACGCACACGGGTATGACTTCTAAAGGATCGCTGCCGTCGAAGTAACCACAGCCGCAGAGTACCTGGCACAGGATGAAAAAAGCCAGATATCAATAGTATCGGTGTTGGTACGAAAAAACAAAAAATAAAAAAAATAGCAGTTAGTCTCGGTGTATTCCGCAACTTTTTCGTAGGAAAATTTCCGGAAAAGATTGGAAAATCTGTTTACTCCCGGAATTATCGTTTTTAAATTCCGAACTCGACGCGCGCGATTTCAGTCAGGCCGATGCTCGGGCTCGTTGTGCGAGCGGACAGTTCAGACGTGGATTGTCGGTAAAAATGATCGCGCAAAAATAATACGGTCGCGCAGAAGTCCGCAGATGGTTTTTTTTTCTTGAATCGATTCATGAACTTTACCACGGCCACTTTTCCCCTGTATTTTGGGTCTTGAACTAGGCACTGCTCTGTATAGCCCGGTTTTGAAATCCAAACATCTTCCTCTGATTTGCATGGTGAACATCCCGATCCTTCGTTGGCCGCGCTAGTGTGCAGCAGTAGGTTAGATACGGCTGTGGTTTTTCTTGTCACGACGAATCTGGATACGCCGGTCGCGAGACGTTTCAGAGACGAAAAGCGTGGCAACATATTGGCCGATCACGGAAAAAAAGCGCGAATCGAGTGCAAAAGTCAGTTGGGGAAATTTTTTTACCAATTTTGAAACTCGCGAATGAAACTTGGACGTGGCGTGTGTTCGTAAGTGTCTGCGACTTGAATTTGTCTACCATCTAACGATACGGACGTTCGATTTTGTTTTGAAATTCGACGTTCCGCGTAAAAGCGCTAAAATGTGCTTTTTTGATGCAACAATGTAGCGAATTATCCTGTAGTCGCTACAGAATAGCGGACCATTTTTGGTTCTTGTAGCGTGCAAGCGAAGAGTATTTTTCTTTTTTCAGTCACTCGTTGCGAAACTGACTCGATATATTTTTTCTTCGATTTCAAAACAAACAAGCAATTCACTCTCATAAATAGGCGGAACCAAATTTTTATTGTTTGAATATTGTCAAAGATTTATTTGCAAGATTGAATTTTGTGAATCGTTTAAAAAAAAATTTTGTTCGCGTCGAGGAGCGACGTCGTCGATTTTCCCGCCGGTGACAACGACGCGAAATAGTTGCAAAAAGAAGGCACCAGTCGATCGCATTTAACTGTCAATTACCCCGACCGGACACGTTGCCATTTGACGTCGAGTGATTTTTCACTCCTCGGGATGTGTAAACCAATGATTCCTTAATGTCCCTACGAGTATCCCGCTGCTGAAATGACGGGTATCAAAGTTGGGCCTATCGCCCAAGTGGCCGGGCACGCTGTAAACATTGTATCTGGGGCAGTACGCGGAACATTCGTTCATCGTGTCTTCGTGCACCGCGTTCAACGACCTCGCTTCCGCGATCAGCTGGTTCCTCCATGCAGTCTGGTTGTCCTGGGGACTGCCATCTATAATTTTTATCGTGTTTACGCTCGACGAAGGGGTAACGACAACTGCAACGAGCGGAGAAAAAAAAAAGAAAAAAAACCGAGACAATCTCAAAATCCTTACTCTCTGTTCCGAAAGTAAGTTTCACTCCCTGCAGAAGAAGAGCGGCCAAAATGCCGCCCTCGGACGAGCAGCCAATCGGTTTTTTTCGTTCGACGAGGTTCATGATTGTCGCACGCAACCATTGGTTCAGTTGAGCCGGATCCCTGCGCGCTGCCAATGTCATTCTGCGCATCGACCCAGCAAAAAACCAATGCAACAACAACAACAAAAACAAAAACGAGCGATTCAAGTCGACGAATCGAAGAGCTCGAATTCATCCGAAGTTTACGGAAAACAAAACGGAAATAAAAAAGGAGGAAAATTACAGATTCCAGCCAACGCCACGGCCGCCAGGAATGATGAGTCCGTCGTAACTTTTTCCTAAATGTTCGAGCTCGTTGAGCTCATGGATATGGGCCGTGCGGAGCAGACGGGCTGCCTCGTGCCTGACGTTGGGGGTACGATTCGAGGGAGTCCAATGCTGATGATCCCAACAATGCTCCAGTTCTTTGTCCAAAGCATAATAGTCCACCGAAATGTAATATGAGTATCTGTCTAGATTTACGGCTAGGGTTATGGCCTCTACTACATTGGTGCCGTCCATCGCGCCGCAGCCCGCCAGCAACTGAAGCAGGATGACGAAAGCGAGAGAGATGAATCGTACATTATTGTTTTCTTCTTAATAATTGATCAACCTTACCACAGCTACTTTCCGACTTTTTAGACATTCTACTTCATCTTCTTTTTTTGCACGATGTTTCGAGCGTTTGCTTGGTGGGCACGATCGTTCCGATGGATCCTCTTCTCTTCGTCTTTTGCCCTGCTTTTTGTGGTTCCCGTACTCTTTGTGCAGCAGTAGGTTAAGTGCTGGTGTTGCTTTCATCGTCGCTACGATTCTCGATGCGCCGCCGGCCGCGAGATATCTCAAAGACGAAAAAAGCGACAGCATTTTTGCGCAGTCGCGAAGAACAAACCACGTGGATCGAGTGCGGGTGCCGACTTGGGGAATTTTTCCGTTTTCTTTTTCCTTCTAAATTACGATAACTCGCGGATGAAACGTAAACACGTCCCATTTTCGCGTGTCGCGCGATCGATAATTTAAACGTGTTTATCATCCGTGTATATCGAGAGTGACGTTCGATTTTGCCTTGAAGTTAGGTATCTCGATGCAATTCTGTTGAGCGGCATAGTACCTCGATCGAGTCGACCTCATTATTAATTATTATTCTATAAGATTTAGACGAGAATCATTTTGTCTCGGGTCTCCAGCTGACTTATTTATAATTGCCAATTAGGAATCGTCGCCGTCAACGCGTTTATATCAAATTGCTCGCGCCGCGCTCGACAGCCGACTGCAGCCGCATTCAGACGTCTGATTGAAGCCTCGGAACGGGTTCGCAACGCGTTGGCTAAAGAGCACATCAAGATTCACGATTTTGTGGAATCACAAATTTACATTCTCATTCTTCGAAATAAATTCTGCTTTCGTTGGCACCGGCATAACAAAACGAACGTATGAACGATGATTTTTCATGTTAAATTTGGCGAAGAATTGGAAACGATCGATAAGTCGACAATGAAATTTGTAAAGTCAATGCTCGAAAATGTTTATTTGCCAAGTTCTTTGAATGTGTTACAAATAAATATTCGTATCTAATCGCTCGTTGCAAAACTTACTCGTATTTTTCCCTCAATTGAAATCAAACAAACGGACCACGATTTTTTTAACCATTGTTAACAATTCTTATGATTCAATTAGTTGACAACGGAAGCAATGATTCAAAAGCGAATATAAAGTGACAATTTTTATTCGAATGAATGAAGTAAAAAGATACAGACTCTATATCTAGTCATTCTCTATGTCCAGTCACTCTCTGTCTCGTACTTCTCTATATTTTTCGATATCTTATAGACGAGGTTAGCGATGCCCATATGAATCTTATCATACGTATGCGCTTGGCTCATGGAGCCGGGCGTGCTGAAAACGTTGTGTACAGTGCAGTGCGCTGTTTCCTCTACGATCTGATTCACGTGCTGCGCTCCCCAATCCCTCGCCAGCCTGAACGCCGTCCTCGCATGAGCAAGTAGGTTCTGGTCAACTGTAAAATACGATAATTTTCTTTTCAAGCTCGCTTAGTCAATATGAAAGATTTTAGCGTGCCTGAATAACGCAATAACTTTTCATGATCGAGATTCTTGATAATTATGCCTAATTGATTATCGACTTTGAGATTATTTACAAAAAAATT
The DNA here is from genome assembly GCF_000599845.2 of Trichogramma pretiosum. Lineage (NCBI taxonomy): Eukaryota > Metazoa > Arthropoda > Insecta > Hymenoptera > Trichogrammatidae > Trichogramma > Trichogramma pretiosum. The sequence continues at coordinate 344,507 of NW_019640811.1, forward strand.
TACGATTTAGCGTAAAGTATGTTCATAAATATTATTAAAAAAATAAAATATGACACTCCTGAAATCCTTACATTCTTCTCCCATGGTGAATCTCACAGACGGTAATTTGCCAGCGACAAGGAGACCGGCACTGGATATAGTGCCAATAGGTTTTCCGAAACCATGAAAAATTTTGATTGCTTTAAATATCTCACCTATGAAAGGGTCATCTTCCAAGGGTGGTTTACAACTTCCGAATTTACATTTGATACTAAAAGAGAAAAAACAAAGATCAATTCCAGTTTGCTGAGCAACAAGATTAAAATAATCTAGGGGAAAAAACTACTAATTTGTGTAGTATTGGCTGCCAGGAATGATGAGTGCCAGGTAGTCTTTTTTGTTTAATTCATTGACATCTAGTACGACTTGTTTTCGTAAAGTCAGCCGGGCGGCCTCGATTTGAGAGTGGCGCATTCCAGTTATTTGGGCATCGGGGGGGTTAGAGCTCGTCTCCCCCTCCAAATTCTGTCTGATAAAATGATTCGGCGCGAAAAATCTCGGTGAAAAATCAAATAAGCTTAGCTGGTTAACCAAGCATACGGTTTCGCAAACGTTGCTGCCGTCCGATCCTCCGCAGCCGTTGAGTAACTAGGACAAGATGAAACAAGCGAGAGATGAATAGTGTAATCATACCAGTCAATTGGTGCTGGTATGCCGACAAATAAAATAAAATAAAAAAGGAGGTAATCGACCTGAAACTCACGACTTTCACGTTATTATATATTCCCGAAAAAGTAAAATTGATTACTCTCAAATAGCATATTTTGTAACAAGTGCGCGAAGCAGTTGTTACAAAGTATACTATTTTATTTCTATTCCAGAAATTATATTGACTTATATTTTCGACTCGGGAAAAAATAATAGAGTTATACACAGACGCGATTGTTAACATTTCATTTAATTATGGTCCACGCCTTATGATGCAACAGACAAAAAAGGCGAGAATAATTGCGTAAAAGTTATTCGAGTCACTTAGCGCATTTAAAATCATCGCGGTAGATACACTTAAACGATTTTCTTGATTTATTGATAAATGTTACCACAGCCACTTTTCCCTTTTTTGGAGGCAATGAACGACGGGGATAATTCCGAGCAATATTCACTCTTTGATCATGCGGTCTTTTTATAAAATGACGGTAAGGTTCCTTTTTAAATAACTTATTTTCGGTATGCAGATTTTGGGGACTAATTAGACATGAATTTCTTGGGAATCTACACATGGATCTTCTGCTCGAAACACAGCCTTCGCCTGAATACCGTGACAACATTTTTGTCAATTATACAAAGTGAAATAAGTATTGCAGTCAATTTTTGTAATTTTTTGGAATTACAACAAAGAACGAGGTCATGGATCCAAGAGAACGCCGTAGGAATATGCACCTTCTCACCGTCCATCATGCCGGGAGTGCTAATAAACTTATAGGAACTCTCAATGCCCTCGTCTAAATCTACATGGTTAGCATCCAACCTATCCGATAGGTCAAACGCATCATATGAATGACAACGGTTTGGTGCAATATCTGTAAAATCGTTCGTTTTTTTATTTTTTTTTTCTAGCTCGCTTCAAGTCTAATAAAGTCATGTAAAAACACATAAATAAAACAACAGAAAAAAATGACAAAGCCAACATTTTTACCTCTTGATCCCATGGTGTAGTAAAATACCTCAAAGCCTCTCATTTTGTATACTGTAGCGACAACAATACCTCCGCTGGATATTGTACCGGTCGGTTTTTCATCTGCGATAAATCCCTCAATTATATTCTTGAAAGTAGCGACAGGAGGTCTGAAGGGCTCTCCGTGGGCTTCTAGCCTGATTGTTGACGAAGCAAAATTAAAAAAATAAAAAAAAATTAAGGAATATCGATTTTAATCAGCTAAGTAATAAGTTTGAAGTAATGCGGAGTCTATAGCACAACATTACATATGGTTTATGACACCTTGGCCACCAGGAATGAAGAGTGCTACGTAATTGCTTGGAATTAAACTATCGATACACTGGACACGGTCCTGTTCCCTGTGGAAGAGGCGCTCGGCCTCCAAGTGGGTGTAGCGTTCACCTGAAGGAGGATCACGGTATTCTTCAGGAAAAATTTTGTTGTGATTCATTACCGGGTCGATTATATGTTTAGGTGCGAAGAATTCCGTAGTGAATCCATGATAATGTAGATATATGACCAGACTTATGACTTCGTATGGTTCACTGCCGTCCAATCCTCCGCAGCCAGTGAGTAACTGGAACGGCATGATACAAGTGAGCCATGAATCGTACATACGTGCCCATCGGTGTTGATAAAAAAGAAAAAATTAAAATGAAAAAAAAGGTAATATGTATCAAAGGTATTTTTACGGTATTAAATATTCCCGTAAAAGTTTTAAAAAATTGATAAAAATTGATGAAAATATCATTCTTAAATTCGAGCTTTACGTGCGCAATCGTGTGTTCATCGTTGATATGCAGTTACTACATAGATTATCATTAATGAACTATATTCAAGAGCCCTACAAATTGTACTACGATTTTAATGAGTCCTCGTGGCAACTGGCAAATATAAGAGTTCATGCTACTCGTCCGACTGCGAAAATTGACAGCGCGAGAAAACCGATTTATTTTGTAAATCACAATTCGGTGGAATTTATATATCCATAGACTTTAACCGCCCAACGATTCGAAAGAATTAAATCGTTGATTGTATGAAAATTGGTAAATATTCTGAGGTGAGACAGATGAGACTGACGAGATTTCAGTGCAGATGATGCCTTAGTATTGTAATATTACAGAAGAAATCGAAATGATCGGGCAGAAGTTGCTCGAGTCGTTTCTTCGTTGTGCAGACTCTCCACCGAAGATATGGTTAAATAGTTTTCTTGTTTTAAACATAAACATTACCACGGCTACTTTTCTCTCTGTATTACGATTTTGTTGACTTTCGCCCGTTGGTAGTAAGCCCCCTTTTGGCCTTTTATTGGCTGTCCTCGTATGTAGCAGCAGATTAGACACCGGTGTTATTTTCCTTGGCGTGATAAATTTGCATACGTTAACCGCGACACACTTTAGAGATGAAAAACGTGACAACATTTTTGCCAATTATAAAAAAGTGAAATTTTTGTAATTTTTTAAAATTTGAAAACTCGCGGATTAAACGTTAACCTGTCGTATGTATGAGTGTGTCTGGGTGTGTGTGTCGCACGATCAATTTGTCGATCAATTGCTTGAATTTGTCTATAATATCTAGCGAAAATGAGGTTGGATTTTGTTTCGATTTTTGAAATGTCACGTTAAGCCTACCTAGATATGAATTCAAGACACTGCTAGAGATCGTAGCGGTTGTCTCATGACTAACAAATGGATTAAATATGGTATTTACGATGCCATTCTGTTCAGCGGTAGAGTGACATTGGCGCATTAAATCGATCCTCATAGTCGATCCTTCGACCCGCCGCCGCGCGAAATGTTCTCGGGGTCGATAAGATATCCTCCTGCAGTACCAAATTCTACAGTACCAAACACGGATGGACTCACTTAATCGCTAGTTCGCGGTCGGTCAAGTAGTAATCGCTCAGCTCCGACTCGCGCACAGATGACTCTCGCCTCGGCCTCGGAAATTTTTCTTTGCTCTATATAGTGTTCTGGCAATGTATCATTTATGATCAGGTCCAATAAAAATACATTACTACTGATTTTCCTTCGCCGAGTGATTCGCGCGTCGAACCAAGAAAAAGAGAAACCTCAAAACTTGATGCCAACTCGGAGAGCCCAGATCGCCTCGATAATTTCATACTCGATATATCATTGACGATATATCAATTCGGTATATCATTTCATTCTCGACATATCAATTCGGCCGAGCGAGTGTCATGTAATCAATGGGCTGTGCCAATGTGACAAAATTTTACGAACGAGCGAAGGAGGCGCAAGAATATGCCTCGCAGTCAGGAGCTATATACAAACACGCATAAGCATGTGACGTTCGTCTTGTCGTCGTCAGGGCGCTTCATTCTAATTATCAACCTCGCTAGACGAGGACACCCTTGAGAGCCGTAGATCGCGCTCGCGAACGCTTCGTCATACTCGCTATTTCTCTCTCTCTCTCTCTCTCTCTCTCTATCCATTATATGCAATGCATGCGGCATAGAAGCGTTGTCACTTTCTTCAATCTCTTTCCAACCGTGCCGTCGCATAATTTTATGCAAATCTCGACGCGCTGCGAGTCTGCCACTTTCTTAACCCCTCTGCGAACATAGCGCACGTAAGAGATGTGCCTGCATCTGTGACTCGCGCACATCGTCTTCAAATTTCTATCGTCGCGCTCGGTCGAGGTAGAGCTGCTGCTGCCAATGAGCGATAGCTGCGATTCGTTTCTTGGTTTTGTGCCCTGGCCGCGATCAATAGATAAAGCGAAGATTTCGAGTAATGTGACGAGATTCAGGAACGAGTCGCTCAAGACGAGCGAGCTGAATAATATAGCATTTATCAATCGGCATCTGTCCCCGGTATAATTTGAAAATTGTCTAGCGTAACTCAATTTTTTGGACTAGTGGAAAATTGAAGGCGTTGCGATCGTGTTATACGGTAACGCGCGTAGAGTAACTGAAATTGAAAAACAAATAAAGAAAAACGCGCGCAGTCATTTGTCGCCGTTCGATGGAAAATAAACAAGAGCAGCCTGGAGGAAAAAAAACCTGTAAAATAGCTATAACGCCCGAAGCGCAAGCATTATTATAAAGGAGATAAAAAGGTATACATAGAGAAAGAGAGAGAGAGAGATAGAGAAAGAAAGTGAACTAAAGTAAGAGCCACTCGTTCTCCCTCTAGGCGAGAGTGTGTGCACGCGGCTTCCCATGAATACATGTATACGCATATAGCATACGTGCATAAGAAGCAACGTCGACCGAGTCGGAGCTGGAGAAGAAGGAGGAGGAGGAGGAGGAGGAGGAGTAGGCGGACGGGGTGGGAGGCTTATATGAATGTTAAAATAAGTTTGAAATTGTCGAGGACAAGTTCGGCCCCGTGGGAGCCGACCTGGGCCGAGTAATTCCGCGGCGCCCATGCGCATACGGCGCGCGACGCGCCCGGCAGTTTCTGCGGCATTTTGGAGTAAGGTTTCGCGTACATCCACCCTCTCTCTCTCTTTTTCTTCGGATATATATGCTATATATATATATAATGTAGCCGAGGATCTGAAGCGCAGCAATGTCGCCGGCAGCAGCTTGCGTGCCCGCATATATAGTATACATGCGAGTTCAGTTTTGGTCGCACAAATTTTCGGATAACTTATATTCCATCCGTCGTTGAATAATTTGACGAGCGGTTGATAATTTCCAGCACCTATTTTAGAAAATGGACATTTTTCGACGCTCTATAATTTGCGAGACGTTCGGATCATTTGCTCAATGAATTTTCCGACCTTGAAATCATGAAATTTTGCATCGATTATCCCTGTCATGTGGCTTTGATACCCTTTTGTCAATTTCCGAGAAAATAAAACTATTAACGATTTTAGATAAAATCTCAGACTTTACAATTATTTGCGTTGACACAGACGATCGAAGCGATTTCAAGTTGCGGTACGGGGGCAGGGGGACCTGAAGGAGAGCACGAAGAAGCCAAGACTTTACTCGTGACAAATCGCTCTCAGCGTGAAAACACCCATATAAACCTTCATAAACGTGTATAGATATTATTCGTGCATAAACTCTGTACTCTTGACATGTGACACGTGCCGAGATTTCCTGGGCTGCCGAAGAAGAGGAACTCCTGTGAGAGGTTGAGGGACGCGCGACGACGCTTCATTCAATTAGCCACTCAGTTACTCGCATCACATCGCATTTGCAGCGAGTGTCGCGCGTTTCTGTATGTTTGTCGTTGTTATTATTATTATTATTATGTTTGTTATGCCGTAATCGCGCGAACCCCCAAGAAAGTGGATCGAACTGCTCGCGCGCGAGTAAAGCGGTACGCACATCTATCGCTTCTTCGGATGTTGTTGGGCTTTCGACGGAAATTTTGCGATGGATGTAATTATGAAACGGGTATTGTGTAATTATCGAAGCGAGACTTCGTCAAGCGAATGTTCGATGGGTTTCGAGCTGCCTTTCAACAATGTTTTTCGAGCACACAGTAAAATGAATTTATCTATAATTTATAAATAAAATTAATAGTTACTTGAAGAATATTCAGTTAAATTTTCAACTCAAAATACTGAAAAATAAGCTGGCAACAGCAAATTTTCACATGCAACGTAAAAAAAATCCGGTGAACACCGTCACTCAGAATCTACTCGACCGATCCACTTCGTATTTTATACACTATTTAAGGGGACCGACCTGTGTTAAAAGCTTAAATTCAGCTTCAAAATAGCTATATGAATCGAAATAGTGGAAATTTTTCTTTTGTGATAGTGAAATATGTTCATTCTACACCAGATTGACCAAAAACAACTTCTACCCAAGCTCTGAAATACCAATTACATCACTTTTTTCATAAGACGAAATATTGTGTTATAAATCACTTGCCGCATGATCTTAAAAAGAGTTTTTCATCAATATTGATCTATGGGGTCTCAAAATCTTCAGAAAAATACTCTCGTCCACCTAAGCGGAGCAGAATTTTGAAAAATTGCGTACAACTTTATGTACACGTCAAAATGTGCCAATTTTTGAGAAAATTAGTATTTTATCAACACTAGAAGCCATATTAAAGCTCTTGGAAGAAAAACAAACTTTTTTTTCAAATTCTGCTCCGCTTAAGTGGATGAGGGTACTTTTCTGAAGATTTTGAGACCCCATAGATCAATATTGATGAAAAGCTCACGTCAGAATCGCGTGGCAAGTGAATCCTATTATAATATTTTGTATTCTGAAAAAATAAGCGTAATTGGCATTTTAGAGCTTGGATAGAAGTTGTTTTTGGTCAATCAGGTGTCTACCCGCGTAAAAAAATTTAGGTTTCGCGGAACTTTTTTTAAGTTTGGCGATTTTGCCGAACTTTTATGAACTTCATATGAACTTTGGCCCGTGAGACTCTGCCAAACTTACGTTTTCATGGACTCATTGATTGTGCAAGTTTGGCGAAAGTTTCGCATAAGTTTTGCGAAACATTCCGTAAAACTCATATAAACTTTGTAGAAACCTTGGCCTAAACGACTCACCAAACTAACATCTTCGTAGAGTCATTGATAGCAAAATGATCGCGAAACTTAATGTACATTTTGCGTAAATTTCTGCATTCCGCACAGTTAATATACACTTTGTACGAACTTTCGTTCATACAACTCGCTAAACTTTGCTTTTTGTAACTTGGAACTTTTTTCCAAGAAATCAATAAAAAGTTCGTCTCGATACGATGAATATAGACAAAGATAGATAGAAGCATTTGAAAATTGACAACATTTTGATGAAAATTTTTTTTCAATACTTTTGTTGAGTAGTGTAGCATGTCCCGAACAAAAATTGTTTACATGAAAAATCGTAAATATTTATAAAAAACTAAAAAATTACTATAAATTACAATTAATGAATGTCTGATTTGCCTTTTTATTGGTTTTCAGCTTCAATAATAACTTTTTCATAAATATCTTATTTTTGTGACCAATGTAAATTACGCACATGGCTCAATTGGTACCGTTCACGACTCCCACTCTCAAGGACCCAGGTTCAAATCCTACCCGCGGACTCTCCCAAAAAAATCTTTAACACAAAAAAATCTTTTAAATGCCTGCGAAGTTTTAATCGCTTATCTAATTCTTCATTAAGCCTACACTGGAAGCTAAGAAATGAATAATTTTTTTTATTATTTATTAATGCTTGAAATGAAAATTAAACTTTCACGAAACTATCGCGAAAGTTTCGCCAAACTTGCACTACTTGAAGTCACCGAAATCAAAGTTTGGCGAGTCTCATGGCCCAAAGTTCATATGAAGTTTAGATCAACTTGCGGATTTTAAGTTTCGCAAAAGTTTCGCGAAACGTGAATTTTTTTTACGCGGGATAATAAACATATTTTACGATCACAAAAAAAAAATTTCCACTATTTCGATTTATATAGCTATTTTTTGAATTTAAGCTTTTAACACAGGTTGGTCCCCTTAAGAAGATAATATATGAGGTAATTACTTCGAGATAATTTAACTTTTTGCATTTTTTAATGTTTTTTACCAACGTGTACGATGACTTTTTACCTTCATTTTTCCAAAAAAGTCTTTTTTTCACTTCAAAATGATGCCAACAACTCAAAAATTATTCTAAACAATCATTTTAAACGAATTATCTCTACGCCATAACCCCATAAAATTATGTAGGTAAATAGTGGGAAAAATTTTGAAAGAATCGGTCGAGTAGATTTTCAGTTACCGAGTCCACCGCAATCGATCTTTTTTTTCAGTTGTGCGAGAAAATTTGCTGTAGTTAGCTTATTTTTCATTATTTTTAATATACAACTTGCTCTAATAAATCAAATTACTTCCTAATAATTATCTGACACATAAAGTATCCACCCGTATCCGTTGCATAAAGTGCTAACGTTTGCGTTATTTTAAATTGTTTTCTAATACCTAAGTGTTATTTGTTAACAGATAAGCGTGGGTCGTGGCGTTTACGCAACAGTCATTACGAGCCGAAAAACTTCATCCAAACGGTGCATAGTGGACGTGTTAACAGGAGTTAATTGGGTTCTTGGTCTGAAGTCGGACTTTTACAAATCTGTGAAATATCTTGAAAGATATTCTCGGTTACAGAGTCATTTTAAATGATATGTTATATCCCGCCGCCATTCGGTGACGAGTTTGGGAAAAATCTGGAGAAACAGAGATAGGTCTCTGTGGCAAACATACCTGACTGTTAAGCGTTGGTGGGGTCCAGTCATTTGAGGGAGTACAATGTTTGCTTCGTTGCCATCTAGAAGCTTTAGTGAGAAGTATAGGAAGCTACCCCGCAGGAAAAAATCGTTCAAGATAAAGTAAAAGTAGTAACTAAAACCATCATATTAAATTGTAAAATGTAATAAAATGTAAAAAAATGTAAAATTACTAGCAATTTCGGACAGCCAATGCATTAAAAAAGGCAGCATAAAATAACATTTTTTTACATTTTTTTCAATATGCTATCCACGTATGATCGCAGCAAGTGATTTTCGTGAAAAAAATGTATTAATTTTTATGAATAAATTAAGACAAATTATGATGGATATGTATATAAACCAAATTCAGTCACCTCAGTACTCTCCAGTACATCTATGATGATGTTATAAGTCTTTCTGCTGAATTAGAGTGAGTTCACTTTTTACCGAAATCACTTGCTGCGGTCAATTCGATCACATGTGGGATTGACTGAAATTTTAAACTCATAAGTAAAAATTGTAACATTTAAAATTATTATTACAGAATTTTATGTTTTTTTACACTAGTTTACTTTTTCCATGTAACTTTAATGAGCTTGAATTCATAGGGTTTTCATCTCTCTAATTATAGGTAAACAAATGTAATAAACTGTAATAAAAAGTAAAAAAGTGTAGAAAACGTTGGTAATCTTACAGTTTTTTACAGTTTTTTACGTTTTATTACAGTTTACAACATTATTATGCACTTTATTTAAAAAAAAATTTCCGCGGGGGTAGTAGCAATAAAAAGATATTGTTTGTTATGCTAACATAAGTTCTTCATTGAGTATAAAGGGAAACGGTTTTTTTTTCTTAATTGTGTATAATTGGGCCTTTTCAGCAGGGTATCTATGATATAATTCATGATAAAATATAATCTTCGGTACGAATCCTATGAGCTCTTGCTTCAGAAAATTAAATGATGTTTACCTTTTAATTAATAAATACTATTCACGGTATACACAAGACTGACTTTGTTTATATAGAAGAGTTCGAACGGCTATTATGTCCGTTGGTTGCACAACCATGCTTAACAAAAACGTCAGATTCACAAATTTTCTTAGCTTTATGAAAAGAAAAAAAAATAGACACATTTGTTTCAAGATGTTCGTCCATTTCTTGCGTTGCAACCTTCATCGACGAAAAAGCGTTGCATGGATCAGAAATCAGAGCAAAGCTCAATGCGCGCGCGACACGCGTTGGCACACGTTCGGCATGATTAATAGCCAAATCAGCCTATTTATAAGCCTAATCAGGCCTAAATTGGCGCACACCACCGTCGCCGCTACCGACGCGGTGGTCGATTCACGAGGTCGATTTGTGCAGCTTCAGCAGCCGCCACCGCCGCTGCGTGCAGTGAGTGAGAGAGAGAGAGAGAGAGAGAACGTGTCACTCTCTAGAGAGAAAGAGAAGGATTTGGATGAGCGGCATGGTACAGGCGCACACTTACACACACACACACACACACACAAGTGGGTTCCGGATGAACGAGCCGTGTGCGACGCATCTGGAGGCCCACCACCGCCGCCCGCTGCTGCTCGCCTAGTTTTCATTCACCTCGCGCTCTCGCGCCACGTAATTGTTCTGCCTGTCTGACCAGGGCCTGGCTCACTCGGCTCTCTCGCGCTTTATGCTATGTGCGTATAGGAGGAGCGCAAACGCCATCGTGCTCTTCCTTCACCGGTATCCCTTATGTGTGTGTGTGTGTGCGCGCGCGCGTCTAGGGGTACACCATTCGTGCCAAGCTGCCAAGACGCGCGCGATTGCCTTCGCGTTCCGAATTTATAAGTAGCTGCTGCTGCCGGCGTGTGTTTTGGGATCGTGCATGTCTGCGCGAGATCGAGTCTCGTCGTCTCGTAGAGAGATCTCTGCCGCAAAAGTACTGCAACTTTGTATTCGGGCAAGTAGAGAGAGAGAGAGAGACGAGAAGAAAAAGCAAAACGTCTCTCGATGATGGTATATACAGAACCAGGGAATTGTGATTTGAAATTGGCAGGAGCCGATTTTATTTTGTCTTTTACGCTCTCGCTTCACGTTTATACGGAGGGATGATTTTTTTTGCTCCACGAGTTTCAAGTCCAACTACCATTTGATTTGCCCACTTGTTAAAGGCATTTATATAAAAATCCTCGTCGAGGAAAAAAGACAAAAAAAAAAACGGAAAAATAAAAAATCCATTTACCAGAAAAGCACGAGCGGGTGCGTATACACCGGTATAGTACATATAATATAAGCAAACGCGCGTTATACGCTCAGCTCTCGGCCTCGGCGCAATTTCATTCTCTGCCTCTGCCTCTCAACGCTTTTTTCGCGCTATACTTTTAACGCGATCTCGAATCAAGTGAAAGCTCTGCCGCTACTGCTACCCTGGCCTGTACGCGATCACGACGAGTATATAAACCTGCTGTTGTTCGCTGCTGCTGCTGCTGCTGCTGCTCTCACCAATCTCCCGTATACGTTTATATACCATATATATAGCTGTCGCGAGCGATGAGCTTTGAAACGGCAGCGAGATGATTTTTTCTCTCTCGTTATATATAAAACCAGCCAGAGCTGGAGAACGGGATCGGATGCAGCTACGAGGGAGAAGGAGGAGGAGGAGGGACAGGAGGGTAAAATAAAACGCACACGCGAGGGCTCCGTGTGCGCGCGGCGCAATCCCATGGGCATAACGCGCGGTCGAGACTCGCTATTCCGTTGTAGTTCCTTCCTTTTTTTTCCCTCTCTTTTTTTTCGCTGTGTTTTTTTTCGTCGACTATCGCTTTTCGTTATCGCTCGCGCAAGCGATACGTTCCGTATAGGTATAGATATATAGATATACATAGAGACGAGAAGACCACAGATCGCTCCTCTAATTTTCAGCGCGATCAAACATTATTTTCCGCCGGTGCGTGTGTGGGTGGGATTGTCGATATAGGTATATACTTTGTACACCTGGCCGATATCGACGCCGCCCCTTTTGGACCGTAGTCGAGGAAGTTTTCCGCGCGATGATATAACTGATATTGAGAAGTTATTTTTCTCTTCCCGCCTTGATATATGTTTCACGATGTCTTTTTTCCTGTTTTCTCCGCGCGAGTTAGGTGTATATGTGTGTCCGTTCTGCAGTTTTTTGTCCTGACTTTGTTTTTACATTAGACTATATGTGTGTGTATGTGGATATTTCCTGGGGCGTGAGTAAGTTTTGTTTTATTAAATATTGGAGTTGGAAGAAATAATTTCAATTACATAGTGCGAAGAAAAATAATGTAAGAAGATATAAAAATTGTTGAACAAAAAAGAAAGGATATAAATCGATAAAAATCACTGCTCGAAGTCGTTAAAAAGATAATCTCACTCCTGACTAGAAGGCTAATGTCGAGAAAGAAATTTTCATAAGTGAATTTGAAAAACTTTCGGATTCGAACCCTTTTTTTCGCGCAATAAGGATGGCTACTACCCTCCTCCAGCTTCCATCAACTTTTTATTAATGTTATCAGTGGCCCAAGAACAATCTATGCTCATTTGAAATGTAAAATAGCTACGAAGCTCTGCTCGCGTTTTCACCCGAGTTCAACAAATGGAAAGTTACATCAAAACGAGAAGAATAAGAAGAAAAAAAAAGGGATCAAGAAATTTCAAGCATAGCCACGTAGCCCAGGCGAAAAAGCGAGCGACAAAAAATTAACAATCGCAGACTTATCAGAGACACGGAGACACGAAGTAAGAAAGTTATCCCGAACAAGAACCAGGCGAAAATCTAGTATATATACTTTTCTTTCTCTCTCTTTCTCTCTCTGTTCTTCGGCACACCTCTATATCCTTTCGGACTTTTATTGTATTTTTTCATTAACAAGTCCCACCAACTTATATATATGTATCTGTATGTACATATAGCCGCTGCTCACGTCCCCAAGAGAAAAAGAGAACCTCGCACACACATACACACAGAGTCACGTCGATATAAGTCGAAGTTGCAGGCAACGCATTCACACACTTACACGCGCGCGCCACTGGACGGAAGGGGTATGGGGGTGGCGGCGGTAGCAGCGAGTTTTAGCAGAGACTTTTGTTAATGTTCGGAATTAACGGAGTAAGGAGACTTTAAGTCATAAGGCCTCTCTCGGGAGGGTAACTACAGCAGCAGCAGCAGCAGCTTCGACGACGCCTTTATATATAATATAGCCGTCCAACTTTTGCGATTCTTTATTTCTTTATCAACTCCTCTCATTTTTGTCGCGTTTATATATAATACGTCGTGCAACTCGTGTATTACGAACACATATACCCGCACGCACACCTTATTTATATTCTTTTATTACAACGCGGCTCTCAGGTTAATACGCAGTCCAAGCCCTCACCTCGTTTTTGTTTCGCCCTCGCTCTTCTCTTTGCTCGCGATCTTTCTTTCTTTCTGTGTGTGTGTGTGTATGCCTTCGTCACCAGAGTTCGGTTCTTCTACTTTTATACGCGAGCGCGGCGAGGGCAGCCTGGAATAATTCAAGGACTTGTATGACAATGATGAATAACACGGGTAGATTAAAGCGGGGGAAAATTTATGGTTTTTCCGGCCGCTATAACTTCATTCCGACTGCCGGCTTTTTCGAAGGTAATTGAGTTAGTGTAGAGAGCAGGCAACCGACCATAAAGTTATTTCGAAACTTTTTTTTTCAGTTTTCTTCGAAAATATCATTGCACGCGAGTGACTTTATTCGCGTTGGAATGAGCAAAGAATCGTATTCCAATGAGCGGAATTCGATGCACGATATCGGTTAAGAAGGCTGATTTTGCGATCGAGTCAAGTCGAATCGTTCGAGAGCGTAACCTCTCGACTCCGGGCGCGCGTAATTCTCGTGCGGTGTAAGAAGCGGCAAAAATTGAGGCAGATTTATTAAACACGAGCAAGTTTGCGATTAAGTTAGCGTAAATTGCGGCTATGTAGGAGAGAGAGAGAGAGAGAGAAAGAGGGTGGGTGGGGTGAGAGCCGCGCGTGCTGAGAAAGCAGTGCCGAGAAAGCAAGTCGAGCTTGGCTCCGTATACCACGGAGCATATCTCAAGCCCTTTTTTACGTAGCTCTCTTGCCCTCTTCCTCGCTGTCTCTCTCTCTCTCTTTTCGCTTGGCTCGGTTGCTAATTTTATTTATTACGCAATTTAAAAATCGATATACACGCGGGCCACGTGATTTTCTTCGATATACTCGTGGATACGTAATACACAATACACGTCTCGACGGCGGTTAAACGAGGCGCGCACAGCTATGTATCGTCCCGATCGCGGGGCCGATTGGCCTTTTTCACGTCGTTATAAGGCGATATTTTATTATCCCGACGTATATTAACGACGACGGTATACATCCCAAGATCGTCGATCGGTATATATATATATGTACCGCCTCGTAAATGAATATCCGCGCCGCTTCCGCAAGAGCGTCGATAAGAGGCGCATTAATGAATATTCAGTCGGGTATGCACGAGCGACGAAACCTAATTTTCCTCGTCACTGATTAATCATGCCCGGGCGCGCTCGCTCGCCTGCTCTCTCGGCACGTCTTACTTGCCTCAAACTACTAATTACTCGTTTATTATATTATAATATACAATATATACCGCATCTAATATATAATTAACGTCGTCATCGAAAAGTCCTAGTTCGATTTTGGCGCGCATCATCGTAGACTGTACGTATATATACGGAAAACCCGATTTAGCTATTTATGCGACACGACGCATAATCATTATTATTATTATTATTATTATTATTACGTCGTATATATTGTATGTATAATTTAAGCGTAGACGCGGCAGTTCTCGAGCTTTATATACCGCGTGTAACGCACGAGGGAGATGCCTAACTCGACTTAATGCAATCATATTAAAAGCCAAGACTCGCTGGCGCGCCGTGTGTAACGCTGAAAGCTTAACGGCTGACTTGAGTTCGTCATCGTGCAGCGCACTCCTGCGCGGATCGAGATATTATTAGCGAGTCCGCTATATGCACGCGTGTGCCTTGAATGAAGGGAGAGAGAGAGAGAGAGAGAGAGAGAGATACAAAGTTCGTGAAAAAAGTCGGTTTGTGCTTGTGAGCAACTTTACGTCTAGGAAAAAAAGATGATTAGTGGTTATCGAAAATAGAGTGACGATTTCACTCAATTTTTGAGTTCTTACTTATCGGTGTATCGAGGGGGTGAAATTTAAAAATAATCATATGAATCAAAATAGAACAAAAAATTTTCTCATCCACTCCATCATAAAGTAATATAACTTGCCAAAGACTCGTGCTGTAACTATTTATTTGTCACTTCTACCATTATACCATTATTAGATGGCGTAGTACCATTATTTATAAATCTGCAAATGGCAGAGTGAAAATAATTTTCCATAAGTATTGAAGGCAAGCATGCTAAAAATTGACATAAAAAACATTGACCTCTCATAAATTGTATTTGATATATCCATATTTCGACTGGCAAGGCACACCTAACAATTCTCGATACGTTCCTTTTATGAAGGGATCGTCGCTCTCGCCGTTGTATGCGTAAGATCGATTGAACAATTTTACTATTATATAAAAAAAAAATTACTACTATTTTCATTCATTTGGCCATTTTTAATTTTCAGCAAGAAATATCAGTCTGTCTTCTTAAACATTATTATATTCACTGGCACAAATTGATATCCTCGCAGAACAAGCGGTCCAGAGGTAAATCATCGCGGTGATTTTGCAGCAGCACGTCATGCTAATAATTAGTACGGAACACTGAATAGTTATAATTTCTGTAGTTTCACTCTGGAAATTAATGTGTTGCCCAGTAAAAATTGACCTACTGAAGAATGTAGAGTCTATCGTTGAAAAACTTAACAATTAAATAATGATTCGAAATTTATTCTATTATATATGAGCTTCTTAATTCCATCAAAAGATGAAGCATTATGAACTTGCAAGTGGCAAAATTTTTAATGGGTATAAAAATCAACTATTTTATATGTTATTTTCCATTGGATTTCTTGGGTTATTTCCAACATTCCAGAAACACAAATTACGAGAGATGTGCACCGTGCGCTCAAGTTCCTCCCATCTCTCGCATTTTTGGATCGTTTTAAAATTAATTATCCGCTGCGAAGTGAAAAATTCTCGCAATCATCCTCGTTTTGCTCGTTTATACGTACGTGTAATTGCATCGGAGCGCACTTGTACATAACGATCCTCCAAACAGTTGGTATACATAACAGCTCGGTACATAAACTAAATTACAGCTTGTTCATTTTCTCTCTCTCTCTCTCTTTCCCATCTATAAATGCGTAAACGTTTTCGTGCAAAACGACAACGACGACGACGACGTCGAGCCTTTCTCTCTCTCTCTCTCACTCACTGACTCGCAGCGCAGTGAAATATTCAAGCCCATATATGGTAGCTCGGGCTCCCTTATTTCTCGGGTGCACGCGATGCGTCGTAAACACACACACATACACAACGTATCTGCGGCATTATCCGAATCCATCGATGGACTTTTGCCTCTCTCGCGTGGCGCATTAGTTTCGTGTCGGAGTACGTGTATAGTCGGCGCAGCATTTTGGAGTCGAGCCACTTTGTCCGAATGGAAATTCGCTTAAACTCCTGCAAGCGCGCGCCCGCTGAGACCCGCGATGAAAAATACACCAACTATGTGTATGTAAACGAATTTCGCAGGTATTAAGTGTACGCGACGCTGCTGTTGCTGCTGGCCGTAGTATACGCGTATACATAGGATGCAGGGGAACGAGAGAGGCCGTCTCAATTATTTGGACTCGCGTGCAACGGCAGCAAATGTAGTGCATATAACGCATCATCTCGCCGCCGCCACCGCCACCGCGTCCATTAGCGATTGGACCTGTCCATCTGCTGCTCGCCGCGCACGCACACGCATGCGGCTCGCGTTCATAAGCACCGCTCGCTTCTCTCCGAGCTCACGAAATTATGCCGTAGACGTTGTCTATTAAAGCATTATACGTACACCGGAGGGATGAGACCGAGAGAGACAGACAGAGAGAGAGGTAAGTGACACATTGACGGGGACGCGTCGCGCGCTAGGCGTACTACTACCACACACGCGCCGCTGCTGACCAGCTGCATCGCCGCCGCCACGGCGAAGCCTGCTGCATACTGCGTGCGGGTATATATTAGTATATATAGCTTATGTAGTACAGCGTGTCCTGCTCTCTGCTCTGCGATCCCCCACGGGTTAAGAGGTACGCAACGCGACGCGCCGCATGATTGGCCTGCTGCTGCTGCTGCTGCTAGTCGCATTATCATGCACTGCACAAGTGCTTCCTCCTCCTTCCTCTAATACGACGTACATATAGACAAGCCCGCTGCACTGCGCAGCGCAGCGCAAACGTGCTTAACCATGCAAGATGACGAGCTTCATTTGTGATGGCTGTGCACTACGCCGACCGAACGCGCAGTGGAGTATATATTTAAGCGTGCGCGTACATAAGCTCGCAAGCCACGCGATGCGTGCGTACAGGCCGCACGCGCATTACGAGCGATTCGTGAACAAATTGATAAAGCTCGGCTCGAGGATGTAGAGAGCTGGATGACTATACGTATAACATGTGATAATATAAGCATGTATACTGTAAAAAAAAGATCAAGGTGGCTGTAGCTATGCAAGGTGGTTCTGTATTAAAGCGCTGCATGCGCAAGGCTATATGCGTTACGCAGCGCCCAGCGTTAGCATGTCAGAACATAGGAAAAAAGTGCTGGACTCTTAATATCTTTTTTATTTACCTGGAAACACCCATTTATAATTATATCATTCGAAAGCTAATGAAATTTCCTGTAACATATGTTAATTTCATTAACTTGTAAAGAGATTTGAGCTCACAGTACACTAACAACTGCCACTTCCCATTTGATTCAATGTTAAATAGCCTAAACTTTGAATTTCATTATTTCACAAATTTGCATGAAAACACCCAATTTTTTTTAACAAAAATCTTGTAATTTCATCAACTATCAGTGGTTAAAATATCACTCCGGTCTAAAGATTTTTTCAATTTCGCTACAGCCTCCTTAAATACTTTGGTACATAGTTTTGTATGTATGATCAGACATTTCTAATTAGAGTAAACCGATATTCGAGTCAATATTCCACTTACTTACTTTTCAATAACTTTTGCAAGTAATTTTTTTTCCTTGGTAAGTAGGAAGGTAGTTGGTAAGTAATAGGAAAAATTACCGGTTTTTTTTTGTTTTCTTTTTTGACTTGAAAAAACCAAAGTATTACATGCATAATTTTGAATAAAAAATTGAGCCAAGCAGTTAATGAAACGAACTCCAATTTTTTGAAGTTAAATTGATAAGAAATATTATTTCCTGGGCAATTTATTAATGTAACTTTTTGCTTCGTTTTAAACTCGCTTTTTTAGTGGTTTCATAATAAGATTAGTTGTTAACTTATTATAATAAACTTCAAGTTTAAAAGTCCTTAGAAGTTGACATATATATTCGGACCAATCACAATTCTCGCGTGTACGTTAGGGTGGTTCGATTTGCAAAAATTTTTGAAATCCCCCATGGTTGCACTGAATTCTCAAAATTCAACTCTCTACATGAAGAAAGCCGCCCGCAGAATTCCCATAAGTGATGGGAACCGGTGTCAACTGATTTTTGAAGTTTAAAAACGTGGTTTGAAAATTCACCTAAATCAGAGGATAAACGATGAATTTCCTGCGGTAAAAAAAACTTTTATTTAAATATTAGACAATGATTTTTTGTGTATTTTTTAACGCAGAATCGAATGCCATGCGCAGATTTCTGATAGAATTGAAAGTTCAGACTGAAAATGGGATTTTTCAAGCTGAAAAATCGAAATTTTCGAGTAATCACACTTTTGAGCGCTCAGGAAACGAACAGAAAAAATTGTAGACATATAAAACTCATGAATTTTGTTAGGTTTTTTTATGGAGAATCCACTCATATATATATCAATAATATTTAAATTTACCAGCGCATGTGAAAATCGTGTTTTCCATTTTTTCCCCTCCTGAAAAGTCGAAAAATCTTCGTGCACGCATATTTCAAACGCAAATATACTTCAAGTAGCACGAAGGTGCAATCCAGGGCCGTATTGAATGAAAATGAATGCACGGACACATACGCAGGTTGACTATTCAGTTGGTATGGCTGCCTCGTATATACCTCGCGAGTACTTACCGGCACCGCGCTGATAGTTGGAGAGTACGTTGCATCGGAGTACTGCATCACTGCCGCAGTTCTGTCTTTTACAGCTCATCATTTATAATCATCATTTTATTTAAAATATTAAAAGTTTTTGTGTTAGAAAAACAGTGTTCATTCAGCATAACTTGCATTTATGGTTTGTATGCTCAAAAACTTGTTCGTTTTAACGAATATGAGGAAAATGGAGTTATGCATCAGATATGTATACATTTTTTACACTTGTTAGTAAACAGAATATGATGTAAGAATATGAATGCTATCAAATAGTAACCATCAGTTTATATGAGTGATCAAGAAGGCAACGGTGCAATTATGAAGTGAATAGAAAGGTACAAACTTATAAGAACAAAAATTATCGCATCACTTGATAACAATAAGTGAATAGAACATTTTAATTAACAATTGGAAATTTCTTTCTGTTATCATAAACGAGTATGCGCGAATCGGTGCGCGATCATGGCACATCATGCTTCAGTGCTCGCTGATTTTTCGACTTTTCAGGAGGGGAAAAAATGGAAAACACGATTTTCACATGCGCTGGTAAATTTAAATATTATTGATATATATATGAGTGGATTCTCCATAAAAAAACCTAACAAAATTCATGAGTTTTATATGTCTACAATTTTTTCTGTTCGTTTCCTGAGCGCTCAAAAGTGTGATTACTCGAAAATTTCGATTTTTCAGCTTGAAAAATCCCATTTTCAGTCTGAACTTTCAATTCTATCAGAAATCTGCGCATGGCATTCGATTCTGCGTTAAAAAATACACAAAAAATCATTGTCTAATATTTAAATAAAAGTTTTTTTTACCGCAGGAAATTCATCGTTTATCCTCTGATTTAGGTGAATTTTCAAACCACGTTTTTAAACTTCAAAAATCAGTTGACACCGGTTCCCATCACTTATGGGAATTCTGCGGGCGGCTTTCTTCATGTAGAGAGTTGAATTTTGAGAATTCAGTGCAACCATGGGGGATTTCAAAAATTTTTGCAAATCGAACCACCCTAGTGTACGTGCCACATTCTTTGTTTAATAACATCGTTCAAATAAGTACCAAACGTTGTTTAGATCAAGACGATATGTTTATCTGTACATAATTTAAACTAAGAGATGAACAGTCCGCAACGAGCGTTGAAAGTAAACGAAGCACCGGTTGTCGCTCGATCATCAGTATTAATTCAAAAATGGCTTCCGGAGATAAATACAAAAGTCAAACACCCAACACTAAATGGACCGATATAATCGAGAAGGCAAAAGAGTTTATCCGTCGTATTCGATCGTTTCAAGTGTATGATCTACGAACATTTCTACCTGCTAAACCAACTAGATTGTGGCCAGATTATCACGAATGGATCAAAAAAAAAATATTTGAATATGGTTTGGGTGATAAATGGGAGAAACATGTGGAGCAATTAGAAAAACGCAGATATTCGATAGAAGAATATAATGAGGAGCTACATTTCCAGGTGAACAAGGACGTAATAGTCGGCATCATGGATGGGGAAAGGGATAAGATGAACAAAGTGTTCGAAGCTATGAACTTGCTACCGCTTCCACAGGACAGACAAGTGAGCGATGAAGAAGTGGACACTCCATAGTCTAAAGAAAATCGTCTAAAACGAAGAAAAAAGTACATAAATCAAGAGCTCTCCTCGACGAACAATTAAAAATGTGTCAATTATGAACCGATTTTCGAGCGAGGAAGATCGATTGCGTTTTTAGAAATTTTAACTCAACGGGTATGATTAATTTTTATGATAATAAATATTGACGTTGCATTTAAAACATATGTAAAAGACTGTATATTAAATGTAAATTTTAATCTTGCAGTGCGTATGTGATGCATGATAAATAATTAAAAATTGTTCTCAACATTATACTAGTAAGTCGTACAAATATATTTGATTTTTCGCTGTACTGTACCATGTCTTTTTTTCGACTGCAAATGAAAAAATTTCTCTTCCATTCAACCCTATTTCTTTTGAACATATTTTGTCCGAGCGAACCCAACATCTGCAACCCAATATCTGCAAGGCATCTTCGTCAATCATTTCAGTCGGGATCTTGGAAGCTTTCAATCAATTTGTACCCAACTGTAGTAATTTTCGATACACTATCGAAATAACCCCACAATTAGCCTATTGGCAACGATTTTTGGTTTTAACCGCTAGATGTCCTAATCATTTTCGAACGTGTCAAATTATAAATAACAAGTCATAAATATTCAAATTATATTCAACAAAGTTTGTGTGATGTTTTTACAATTCGAATTTGAAAAGTGTAAACATTCTCGTGGACATACGATATATATCGATTATGCAGAGAAAATCGACATGAGATATTACAAGTACGAAAATGCATATTATACTGTCTGAAAAAATATGTTTAAACATTATGTTTTTTAAATTTTTTCATCAAAAAATATAACCATAACTTCTTTCGTTCAAGTGCTTCCAACTCGATTTAAAGCATCAGATGCACTTAAACGAAATTCTGAAGTCATATCTGAAGACGTAAAGGGATGATACAACTGGCTTCTGATTTATTTAATCCTCCAGATACATACATCGATCATATTATTTGGGTACGGTTTCAATGTATTAATGCAAAAATTCTGATGAATATACCACGAGCATTCCTTAAAAAAGTTGAATTCTGATGCATATACCGTGAGCATCCTTTAAAAAAAGTTGAAGGGTTGGCAAAGGAGTGAATAATAATCGTATCGATTCCAAAATCTGTTCAGCACATCTTCGGGTCGCTATAAAGGCATCATAAAAATTTGGACGCAACCAGTTGAACGGTTATCGAGATATCGTATTTACAAGACCGTTTTGTTTTAACAATAGTAAAACTTCGCTTCGTTTAGCAGAATAAGTATACTAATTTAATTTTTCTTATGTATTGATAGAAAAAGCCATGTAATGCAATCATATTCATATTTTTCATTAAAAATGAACATTTGACTCTTAAGTAAAATTTAAATATTTTGATGAAAAATTAGTGCTTTGAATACTGATTCATTTTCGGAGTTGAATGCTCAAAAAAGTGTGAAAATATCATCGTAATTAATGTCAGTCTCCAGATTAAAGATAATAGTATAAGTCAAAGCACGATGTACTGGTACGCCAGAGTTATACTGTTGAGTGGTCACGAAGCAGATCAAGTTAGTACATTATATAGCTGGTGCAAGTTGAACCTCAAGTATTTTTTCGATAGATGCAATAAGCACGATTATTTCCAGCTGAGCATAAAAAAGCTCATTATCGTCACTGACAATAGTCCATCGGATTGACCTATTGTTAGCATATTAACAAGGGTCGCGCAGGTATTGGGATGAGGTATTCCTTGAGATAGCGAGACATTCAGTCCGGTGCTTACAGGGGATGAACAACTATCAAGAAGATACATTTTTGCTGGTTCACATGATATGGTAAAGCATCAATCGGTATAGTTGCGAAGGTCATACATATGAATCATTATCCGTGGTTAATAATCGTAATTACTCATCAAAAATTTAAATGAAATCACATTAATTTTAATGCTTCATCAGAATATTTAATTCTCTTACAGGGAAGAAAAAAAACTGACTTCGCCTCCGCTTTTGTATTAATGATAATATGAATATTTTTAATAATGTTGATAGGGATTCAAAGCGATCGTTTGCTCGAAAATCGCCAGGTCTAATACAGATAAAGACACTTGTACGACATTCTATTCGGATTTAATATCTCGTTACGGTGTCTAGTTAATCGACGCGTTCTGCGCGTGCAGTTTACCAAGAAACGAGCTTCGGAATGGCCGTTCTCTCTCCTCTTTTTTTATTTCTTGCGAGAAAAACGCGTGAGAAATAGTCTCATGGAAAGCTCGTTTGGAAAATAGCGCGTGCCATCCCACGACCGTATTCAACGCGCGTGTCTGTCTGTGTGTATACGAGTGGGAAGAACTTGCTAACGCTCGCTCGATCTGCTGCTGTAATTTTAGAAAACCGATCAAGAGAGAAAAGCGAGAAAAAGAAAGAAAGAAGGAAGTGTGTGTGTGTGCTGCATATGTGTGCTGCAAGCGACATCCGCATAGATAGCGGTACGTATATACCTCGACTGGCATTGTCCGTATAAGAAAAATGCCGATTCAACGAAAGAATCGACTGGCGGGACAGGGTCTCTTCTCTTTCTCTCTCGTACTCGTGGGAATTGCAATGCCCGCTAAGCCACTCTCTGCCCGAGCTCATCTGCGTCGCATCTTTACATACATACGTATACTGCACGCATGCTTTACATACAGACACTGGGCTCCGATCGAAATGTGGAGGAAAACTCCGCACCGAGAGAGTCGAGCGATAGTCGATTTGTAAGTGCGCCGATGTACTAGCGCAGCTAGCTAGACACTGCGTCGTTGGCGGAAAGAGTAAAGAAGGTGGATTCGGATGGCGCGATGTAAGCATTATCTTTTCGAGGCGATTTATATACCGACGTGATACACAGTGATTATATAGTACGTTTCTGGTATGACCTTTGGTCGAACGCGATTACGAGCTTTAAGTACCTCGGACAAGATTAATCCAGGCTCGTTCGTACGAGTGTACGTGACTTATGTCTCACGAAAGCAAAAAATCTTGTATCGTACCTGAGCGAGATAATAGCCGCGCGCAAAGTCAAGATCGACGAGTAATCATAATATAGCCCTCGAGCCTCGGAGGTTTTTTGCCTCGTCACTCCGGTAAATCCGCGTGTTGCGTAATACACACACACACACACACACACACACACATACACACAGATCACACGTACAGGCACGTGAGCGCTCGGTTCGGCCGCAAAAAAGGTATACTAGACAGCGGCAGCAAAGTAAAATGCCAGTACGGTAAAACATACACCGAGAAAGAGAGATGCCTGTAGATGGATAGATGCGCGCCATGCGAACGTGTACGTAGTATAGTGTGCGTGTGTGCGTTCGCGAGGGTGGTGCACTCGCTTAATTACACCAGGCAGTCTCCCCCGGGGGGCAGAGCTGCTGCTGTTACTGCCTGCCTATCCCGCGTACGAATATAACTACAGCTTGCAAGCTCGCTCGCTCGCTGGCACGTATCTCGCCGAAGCAACGCACACAATGTTCTTGATGCAGCAGCAACATCCGCATCGTTTCTCTTACTCAACAAAACGCCGCGGCGTATCCTACGTACGAGGTATCGGTATGTACGTTTCTTTTTTTCTTTTTTACAATCTCGAATGTGTTGTACGTCGTGCAACTGCTCTTTACACGCGTTTCTTCGGTGTACACTTTTTTTCCTTCTGTGCTGCTGCTGCTGTTGCTGCTGCTGCTGCTGTACGCAATCCTGACACTCGCTTTTGTGATCTCGGTTTTTATCATACACATACACAGCGACGGGTGAAATATTGTAATCTTGAGAGATGCACCCCGCGATACGCAAAAAAAAGAAGAAGAGAAAAATTATAACGAGGCCTTTGCTCTCCTTTTTTTTGCCACATACTGCAGTGTCTGGTCGTCGAATCAAAAAAAAAACCTCATCGCAATCTTGCATATTGCGCGCGAGGCCGGTTAAGAGCAGGCGCATAATAAAGTCTGATGGATTTAGCAGCTATGTATCGCTGCGCCCCGTTGAAATAAAAAATAATAAAAATCAGTTGAAGCTCGGCTCGCTCGCTCGTGATCTATATTTCAGAAGTTTTGCTCGAGGTAGGCAATATATTTACCGACGAGGTAGGTTTTTCCTCTTTTCCTCTCTCGTGCAGATATAAAATTTCCGCAATCTCTCTCGCAGCTCTTTTCGGAACCCCGAGCATCTTTGCTCTCGTCATCTCTTCTATGGTATTATAGCGTTCGCACTCGGCCACGTGGCCGCCAGCACGCTGACTCGCGCTACTTCCTCCATATCATTTGTATATGATATTACGCGTCCGATCTGCTTCAGCAACAAAAGCTCGAGAGCTTCGAATGTATATTAAGAGCTACGGTGTTACGTATGTATATGTGTCGAGATTTTCGAAAGGTTGCCGTTGCTGAACTAGCTAGGCGAACTCCGAGAGCTTGGACGGACTTGCATATCGTTATATATATATACGTACACATACAAGGCGAGAGTTCCAAGAGTCGAGTTGGACGTTGCCTATACCGTCCCGTGGGATATAATACACCGAAAGCAGTAGCAGCAGCTAGTGTCGGTCGGCGCGCGAGATGCATTCGCATACAGCTGTATAGAGAGCGAGAGAGAGAGAGAGAAATTCCCGGGCTGCGTTACTTAAGCTTTCGTACCTGAATATACATGTATATAAGCGGACTGTACACACGGAAAGTCTTCTAATTCGCTTGAGTAGAAATGCCCGATGGTACGGGCCAGTGGTACGTACATATAGTCTAACTGCAAGCTACGTGTGTGCGAGTATTCGAGCTTGCGCCGCACAGCCTAGAGGGGGTGTACGATACATCAGCGAGTACATAATGTAAAATAGTCCGCTGGATTATTCAAAAGTACACGTCGAGTCGAGAGAAAGGTGCTTTCGGGCTACCGGCAGCGAGATGTTTCGTTGCGTATAAAAGCCGAACGTTTCGATGTACGTACATCGATGTCGATCGAGAGCAGCGCATTTAATTCGTTGGAAACGGGCCGTGATACGTTTACGTCCCTCGATTCTCTCGAATCGCATTCATCATTCCCCCCGCAGAGCGAGGGAACTGCGCGCGTTAAAGCGCGGACGGGTGCAACACGAGCGCGTGGGCCAAATATTCGCTCGCTATACGGCATAGACGACGTGTATACCTAATCTCGAAGCCATAAATAAGATAACGATTTTTCATACCACGAACAGAGAGAGAGAGAGAAGTGCCGTGGCAACTTTCGTAAAAATACATGTACGATGCGTAAGCGTATGGAGCCGCTCGAGTTTCACGTCGTGCGGAAAAAAGGAAGACCCAGTATACACGTACGTCGTTCGAGTAAAAGCGACGAAGTAAGAAAAAGTGCCGCGGATTAAACTAACTTGCGTATACGCGTGAATTGCGTCAGGAAAAGAAAAATCGTAGACAAGGCACTCGTTACCAGCTCGCATCGAATTCCAATTAGACCGCGACGACGACGATGGCGTTTCTCATATTGTATACGAAATAATATTCGAACGCGTAATAAGTATACGACACCTCTGCGTGTGAGTATCGAGTCAATTTCTTCTATATAATATAACGTTATCGTCTCGTATACATTAAAGCTCGCAAGCTCTATATATATATAGCGATCATCGTGGCGCTCGGCTTACCGAGCCCCGCGAGTTTGATTTGGTCTCGCGGGAAAATCAAGCCGAACGAGTAATTCCAGGGCGTTTTGGGATTTCTTTGATTTCGCATTTGGACCCGGCAGAGGAGCCTCTCTTATACGCGCTCGCGTATACCTGTATAGTCTTGATGAGCGAAAATAGTTCATTTGGATCGCAATTTCGACTTGCCACGTACTTCACTAGGATGCTGCGGCTAAGATCGAGAAGGACAAGAAAAGTGCAGCGCTCAGCGTTATTTAAGGCAGCTCTATCGTGTGTGCAGGCGAAAAACCGGCGTACATAAATCACCCGCTCGAAGTTGAGAGATAAGCCGAAGAAGCGTACCCGAGTTTTTTTTCTCTCTCTCTCCAACGGCGGCGCGCGTATGTAATGCTAAAACTAGTAGTGTTTTCGCAGATACGAAGCCGAAACACGATACAACATACATAGGGTGAGAAGCTTTCTCTCTCTCTTGCGCTCACCTACAGGTATATATATCTCTCGCTCCTCATCTCCGTGGGTATAGTATAGCTAGCTGCAAGCTGTGTGGCACTCTCGGAGACGCGCAAAGAGTATACGATATACACACACGCTTTAAAGGAGAGAGAATATACAGAAGAGAGAGAGAGAGGTCGTGCTCCAATGGCTTGTGCTGCTGCTCTCTTCTTGTGACAAAGAGAAAGATCAGTAGTGTGACTGCTGCTATATGTAAGCATCCCTGCGGGTTTCGCCCATGATGCGCATCTACATAGGTAAAAGATATGGACTCGGCGGGAAAACTCGATCTACCGATCTATACCTTTGTTCGTGCATTTTTTTCAGCAGAAGACGATGTATACGTTTTTCTTTTTTTGTTCATCCTGAAAATTCGTTCACGTGATATATTTTTTTCATCTCCAGTGACGATTTTAAACATTTTCTATCTCGTAAGCTCGGAGCGAAAATGCGAAACTGTCCAAAGATACTTACATTATATTAGGTAGTCTATGTGTATAAGTCTAATAAACGCGAGGCTGTGGCGGTACACCCGACTTGAGAAAGGGAGTTTACGCAGACAGGACGCGGTAAAGCCTCGGAGTTGTGGAACGCGCGCGAGCATAGAGTGTCCTCTCCAGAGACTTTCCTGTGCAGGCACGTGTATGTATGGGTGTGCGAGTGTGTATCGGCGAGAGGAGAAGGCAAGAAACGGGGGTTGGCTGGAGTGCACGAGAGAAGGACCTCGGCGAGTATTGAAAATTACATCTTAGACCGGAGTATATAGTGTGTAGTCCGACCAACACCCCGAGTCTCTCTGCTCTACTCTAACACCTGCAGCTTTGCGCGCCCGAGTCCGTATACACACAATAGCCTAGACAGCCTCGGTGGTGGTGCTGGCGCAAGACTGGCCTTTCGAGCTGGCAAGTATATTGATAAATTTGACGAGGTACTGAATCTTCTATGAGTAGAAACCCTTATTGATCTTGGTATAACCGTGCAGCTATGTTTACTTTTTATTTTACGCAGTATAACTTGCGATACAAACATTTCTTCTTATTTTTTTTTTCGTCATTCTCGCGCTTCATCGTTATACACGATACGTCAGCAGCGCTGCTCCTCGGAGAGTACACACAGAAAGAAAAACATCAACGCCCGCCGCCGTCGCCGCCACCACCGCCAAGGATAAGAAATTCGAAAATCTCGGAGAAACACAGAGAGAGAGCATATAGGCATGCATAATATCGCGCGCGCGCGGGCGCATCTAAAAATTCAAGACGCGTGTTAACATGCGATGTATGCGCGAAGATCAAAGTGAAAAGGACCCGAGTCATATGTGTGTGTGTGTAAAAGAAAAAAGCTCGTTCATAAGAGATGCTGCTACATATGCACACACGTGCGAGCTCCACTAGCGTATGTACATAAAAATACATCTCAAGCCTTTTTCGTTCGAGGCATTGGGAGCGGGGGTGAGAAAAAGGAAGAGGCAAAAAAAGCAACTTACACGCGCGCGACGGAGTGTTTTTATGAAATATTGAGGAGATATCGCACTTCTTGACTCATCGGTTGACAGAGATATTATATTCGGGGGGCTATCGCGAGAGAAGCACGTAAACTTTGCGCGTATGTGTACACACACGACTCGAAAAACTGCTTCTTTTTTTCTCTCTCTCTCGGCTACAGCATACAAATTCAGATGGGAAAGGCAGAGATAGAAGAAGAAAACGAAGAAGAAGCAGTACAAGCGTTCGCGAAAAAACTATGAGAAACATTTAAAGGGACTTTGGAGTCTCGAAGTTTTTCTTGCCTTGGTCGCGCGCGCGGACAACGACGTCCTCTTTGACATTTACGAGTGCGTCGGCTACTTACGTACTTTCCCTCTCTCTCTCTTTTTTTACTTCACTCTTTCTTGCCCGAGCAAAACGATGCCAGGCGGAGTTGCGGGAGGGTGATTTGCGAGCTTTTTAAGGACGTCCATATAAGTTGGAGGAATTTATGGGCACCGGTGATACGAACGTACACGTATAGTAGGTATTACGGAAGTGTCTCGAGACGTCTCGTAGGCAGGAAATGTTATTTACGGCTTTTTACATTGCCGCATGGACGAATTTCGATGATTTGCTCGGCTTGGATATACACACTTGCTCCCGAGCCGGTAAGTACCTTTATGCGCAATTTCAATAAACTTGAGTGATTTCGAGATCGTAATTTTTTGGTTTTATTGGTTATCGAGCATTCGATGTGTCCATCTTGCTCCAATGTAAAAAAATGTATCGAAATATTCTCATTATTAAGGTAACGGTTGAATTTTTTTACATACACCTGCACATAAGTAATGAAACTGTTATAACTGCGCTGTATTTATCCGATTACATACTTATGAATGCGATATGTTAAGAGCTCGTGTAAGTACCTTCAAGTATCCTAAAATAAATGGATTTAATTTTTGAAAAGGATTTTTCTTTTTTATTATTTAAAACAGCCCTATAAACATAATAGACACTATATTACATTCTTCTTTGGAGACATCATAGCAAAATTACTTGACTGTTTACATTCAGCTGCACAGGTGTCGCTTTCAGTCTTTTCTGAAATTTTCATTTACTCCGTATATAATTTACTGATTATTCAAAGGACATCAGTGGATTCGTGTATGAACTCAATGCTAAACTAATGCGCTAAGACTTTGCTTTCAAGCGTTTAGACATTGGTAAAAATTTTTAATATTTATAATTGCCCAAAAACAAAAAAATAACCATTTAAAATGTTTAAAAATTACAAGTAGTTAAACCAGTAGGGTTTAGAGCAATAGACTAGTTTTCAATCACTTCAGATACGATATTACTAATTTTAACTTTTAACACTAGATGGCGAGTACCTTTATTTGTAAATCCGCAAGAGGCAGAGAAGAAATAATGGTATAAATCAAAGCACAGTTTTGAAAAATTTAATGTTCTTTTTAAATTTTCTATAAATTTATTTATTTATTTTTTAAAATCACTATCAAAAGTGTGTGTATAGTAATTCGCACGAATTTCGTATAGTCAAAAATGATTATTAAATAGCAACGAAAAAAGATGTACAGTATTACATGCCTATATAATATTATAAAAACGTTATACCTTTAAGTCTAAGATATTTTTTTTCTTTAGTCAAAAACAAGGTTTTTTGTAAATTTCTTGAATAAAAAATAAAATACTCATAAAACTGAAGGATAGAGGGAGACAGAAATATTATAGATCATAAAGTGTTTTATAATCGTATAATGAATTTTGCTTCTAATTATTATTAATAATAAATTATAATTTTTTCTAACACAGTACAATAAAATTTGCCCGAATTTTTGTATAAATGTAACACGAAGTAAACTGCAATTATTGATGTGCTCCGAATTTTTAAAATGAAATTTACTCCAAACATATCACTTTGAAAGCACCAGTTCTCATCCGATCAATGCAGTTAAACAAAGTTAATCGCGGTTAGTACTTGGATGGGTGACCTCCTTAAATTTAATTTAGTATTCATTTGAAGTTTTTGATTCTCCATTAAATACGTGTAAATAAAAAAGAGATGGACCTAAAAGTGAAGCCAATCTATTCGGCCTCTGATTGGTCGACTGACTTTTGACTCGAGTGGAAACGTAGTAAAGTGACATCTACGGTCAAAATAGCAACTTGTTCGAAACTGACTGAAAAATGTACGCGCGCGAAGCGCGCCTGAAAGTTATAACTTCAAAATACGAATGAAAAAATTGACGCGCGCGAAGCGCGTCTTAAACGTCTAGTACGTGTAAAAAATGTTTGGCTCATAAACAATACTACCCAATTTACAATGAGATTAAATTCAATCCCAACCAACTGCTAGCTTCGAAATAGCTTATACGTTTCATGCTCCGAATTCAAGGTCGCAATCACGCGTTCAAGGTCGATATCACTTTAAAATTATCAGTTCTTGACTCACTTTCGAAAAATTACCTTTGAACAATTCATGTTCTCCCAATCAATTCTTCTATTTTCGATTTCTCTTTTACAACGTTTCTGCAAGGCATTTGCGATGAAATAATATCGTAATCTTTCGATCAGCTCGTTGTAATTTGTAGTGATAAAAAAGTGACATAATATCTGCTGTGAGAAGACTTTTTACCAGATCATGTTTGCTCGGTAGCAATGATTTCTCTTTTGAGAAATCGTCTTGGTTTAAGATTTTAAATTTGACTATGACGAAACTTCCTAAATATAGCCAACAACTGCTGATTACGACTGTCGAACCTCTTACTGGCTCGTGTTTGCCGGATAACTTTATTTATTTTGCACAATTAAACGCTGCATTCGTGTTGAAACAATCACTGCTTAGTATGTGCCAAATTGATTAAATCTGTCAAATAAATTTAATTAATTACATATTATAGTCATACGACTCTTTTTTATTTTCAGCTGGAGAGATCGATCTTACATCGGGTCTGAGAAGAGTCTAACAAAAAAATTTTTTTGAATAAATTTAAATTCAATCATTTTTAAATGTATTTATTTGAATGAAATGGAAAATATACGACATTAAATCACGCTAAACTTTACAAAGTCATGCCACAAATATGATTGCTGCCATCATGAGCATTGTCTTAGTGATGCCAAGCCAATTTTAAATAAGTCATAGTTCATCAGCTCCTCGACGATCATATCGCAGTAGAGAATTGTCAGTCCGTATAACGTATCAGCTTCATGAAAAAATCCAGTGCCCATAGCCTGAAAAATTTTCTTGGCACCATCTCGCATAGGTGCATAACCCAAGCTTTCCCAGAACTATGAGGTCAGCACTTCAACGGCGATTGTAAGCTCACGAACTCGTACTAGTCCTTGTTGGTGAGTTTTTTTGACGTCTCTTTAAATTTCACTCAAATTAAATCGTAGAGCGACAGACTCGGAATTACCACTCTTTACTCTTTTAGCTTTTAGAGCCAAATTCTCCTCGTCGTACCAATAGTTTTCAACATCAAATGCTCACTAATGCGATGGCCTGACGACTGAAAAACTACCGTTATAATGTTTTAAAATACAACGACATCAATTAGCGGGTATTTTCTGTTACTATTATGTGAATGAAGAGCATGACAAATAATCTGAAAATAAAAATCAAATTGTTTCAGTTTCTAACCAGCTTTGAATATGGGAATACCTGCTACAAGTATCCATCACTAGATGGAGTATACCTTCATTTGTAAAGCTGCAAGTGGTCAAGTCAATATAATATTATATTACCTATGAAAAAAAATCTGCAGATTTAAGTGGTTTGAGTTCATTTTTGATCAATTAATCAGGTTTGAGAAATCATCTTTAAAAATTATTAAAATTCACAAATTAACGTCGATTCGCAGCTATCTGCTGTTCTCTTACGTACTCCCTCTCTCTCTAAAGCATCTCTCATAATCACAGTTCGCCAACTCGTCGACGCGCGAGCGTAACGTATCGTGGCATGCAAAGTTGCGCGAGATTCTCGCACGCCTTCTCTCTCTCTCTCTCTCTCTACTTTGGTGCGCCGCAACAAACATTGACATTGTCGCCCGCACACACGTAGCGCACATACGTTGACTCTCGCAAACTCCATAAGCACACACATATACGTACGTACGTAAACTCCGCGCGCTGAATTTCTCAAAGCTGCTCGCTCTCAGGACTCTGCTCTTTGCAACTGGCGAATCTCGAGTTACAGGAGCTTTTACCCTGCCGCATAGATATATACACGTATAGGGACGCCCGATGATGCGCGGGAGCTGTATAAACACACACACATATAGCGACACCTTACTCGCAGACGATGTATAAGCACGAGTTGTTGTAGATATAAGACGAAGCTGTGTACATGGCTATACGTGTCTATAAGCAAGAGCAGATATATACACACACACCTTTAAATTCACGCAGTATACGTAGAGGATATCGCATTCCAACGGCTAGAAACAGTCGATGTGAAATCGTAAGCAAAGTCTCTGTGCCGAGTGAGTGAGAGAGAGAGAGAGAGAGAGGAGTTGGTAATTGGCAATATGAGTGGCTCTGTGCTCTCGGGTCAGTCGTGCGCCCATGGGAATCACTCTCAGGGCTGCTGCTGCTGCTACTGCTACTACCCCCTCATACTACTAGCAGCAGCGCAGCTCCCCCCAACCCTCCGTGCCGCGTCCTTCCTTTCCCGCAACTCATACTCTCTCTCTCTCTCTTTCCCTTATACTCCGGGGCTACTCGTTCGTACATGATGCTCGAGAATCAAATTGAGTTTCATACCCGCTGAGCTTCTCTCGTTCTCTCCTGTATATATATGCCAGGGAGAGAGAGAGAGGTTAACTTTGTGCGCTCGCCAAGCTTCGACCCGCTGCTACGTATATACATGCAACGCAGGGTTAAATGTGTGTGTGCATATAGATAGAGACGCATTTCGTCGTATCTGTATAACGATGTGTATCCATGGTGCAGAGAGAGGCGCGTTTGTCGGATACTTGACAAATCTTTTGCAGGGGGCTGGCGACGTTTTGAAACGCGAACTTTGCAAATCGAATTCCTCGGAGCTTGCAAGCTAGCTGCTTGTATACATATACGCGTGTATCGACCATGTAACTATTGAATGAGAAAAAAATGCAAATTTCGAAAACGATGTCTTCACGAATAATTATTCAATTTCTGTTTCTTTTATTTTCATCGCGTGAATGATTATAATACTGCGAGAGTCGCGTGACTCGAGAGTGTAATTAAAAATTATTAAAACTTTAGTATATACGTATTATAATATAAACTCTCAAGAAAACGTCTACCCAAAAAAAAGAGAGAAAAGGAAAGAGAAAACAGAAAGACAGAGAGGAAAGAGAGAAAGAGAGAGAGAGGAACGAGGCCAATAGCACGTGGTGGATATATACGTATATACACAGGGCGGTGTACTAGATAAACTCCTAACAAAGCAGAAAATAAACATGGAAATAAAGTTAAAAGTCCAGTGGCGCCAAGGGTATTGTTAAACCAAAGGTAAAGAGGGTGCGAAGGAGCGTACAAGACAAGGACGGATGTGCAGCGAGGGTCACTTCTCTCTCTATCTCTCTCTCTCTCTCTTCTCTCGGTGCTTTTCGTATATAGCAATACAGCGTGTGGACTTTTCGTTTGTGCCGATGTGCGTGTGTTTCTCTCTCTCTCTCTCTTTTGGCTAATCGTGTTAAGTCCAACGAACCGCTTAGCCCGAAACGTAATACATCATACGGAGGAGGAAACGCGCCGCGCAGCAAAACTCGTTCACCGCGCTAGGGTCGTAGTACGTACATACGCTTATAATATTATTATCCACGAAAATGAGGGAGGATTTTTGGTTTTAATAATGGTGCGGATGCGTACAAAAAAAATGTAACAAAATACAATCCCAAGACTGGCTGCCGGATGATATTATGTGTGTATATACAGGTGTTGGATTACGCGAAATGAGCTTTTCAAAGGTCGAAACCAGCTTTATGCATTATAACGTTTCGAGCGAAGAAAACTTC
Source organism: Trichogramma pretiosum (assembly GCF_000599845.2). Classification (NCBI taxonomy): domain Eukaryota; kingdom Metazoa; phylum Arthropoda; class Insecta; order Hymenoptera; family Trichogrammatidae; genus Trichogramma; species Trichogramma pretiosum. Next base: position 378,874 of record NW_019640811.1, read on the forward strand.
ATTTAATGATACACGAGAGAAAAAATGTCCGAAAAATGTGCCCAGGTCGTCCACGCGCGTGCACGTCACAGTCTAACGCATAAGTAACATACATCGTATATACGTATGTATAACTTTGCGCGAGGGTCTTCACTCACTCGCCGACGACTTGTGAATCTCATTAAAATCATTGATGCGTACCTTTATATAGCTTTCCGCGTCGGCAGCGTCGACTCCATTAAGATGACCACATCCCCGTGATATTGCTCAGATTTCGCGGCAGCCACACACACACGCAAACATACATCTGCTGCTTGGCCGTGCCAGCCTGAAGCTTTGCGTACGCCACACATTTTTTTCTCGTATTCTCGCGATGAGAGAGATATAGAGAGAGAAAATGATGAGCCTCTGAGAGAGGGAGAGGAAAAAAAGGAAAACACTGCTGTACACTAGACGAAAAGGCATTCCAAATATTATAATACGCTGCTAAGGAAAGGACAAATTTGAATAATGTCTTTTATCGCGCCTGCGCCACCGCGCGAGGTCAAAAGGTTGAAGTCGAGGCTGCAGCGTATACGTATTCTAGGGTAGACGCGTTATGAGGGGTTTTACGCAGTAGCGGCTTTTTTTTTACTCTCCAGGGTTTTGATATCGTAAAGTTTGCGTCAAGAAGTATAGATGATATTTAAAGAGAGAGAGAGAAAGTCAAAGGGACGATGGCTTTATATACGTAGTACAGTTTGTGTATCGCGCGCGGGCGCTGCTTTAAGAGCTCTTAGTTCGCGTAGATATATAATAAAGCTATTATCTTTGGGGATGTCGAAGTGTTATTCAAAGGAAAAAATACTTTGTTTCGAAATGTATAATGCGATCGTATGGTGCTGTCGCGAGCGTTAAATAAAACTCGAAGGAATATAATGGCCAACTAGGAACGTCTTTACGAGAAAAAGTTCGAGACATTTGTGAATAGGGAGAGTTGTATGAACGATTTGATACACTTGACATATTTTTTTATTTACTTTTTTATTTTATCAGTATCTTGTGTCATTCTGATGGCCACTAAAATGCATAATTTATTATTAAGATTTTTTTTTTATTTTCATATAATGTGTAATACTTTAGTTGAAATTTTGACGATTCAACTACTGATATCATCAAGAATTAAAAATGTATCATACCTGTAATCTCTATAAAAATTTTAATAAATTATAAAATGAGAAAAAATATAAGTTCAGTTTAAAATCGATATTCTTAGATTCAAATATTCTTTGAAATAAACATGAAGAAGCAGTGGAAGAGAGTCTTATTTTATGATATATTATTTTCTACAATCTTTTATTTTTTCGAAATTCATTGTAATTTGTTCATTAAATTTTTATTTTTTTTTTATATTTTTACCCTCTTCTAGATCAGGGCTGTATAATTTGTGGACTACAGCGGCGAGACGTTGCCGGCTCCAAAAAAAGAGTTTCCTTAACGCGGTCTAGCTAGAAAAGAGTATAATAATGCGACCCCTGAGATGTGTGGCTAGCTAGTGAGAGAGAGAGTGATCTACGATACAACATCAGCTTGCGTGTGTGTATAGGGTTTAGCGAGCGAGACACTTGAACTATCTTCTCTTTTCTCATCGAGTGGTCCGGTACACACCCCAGACCCATACCGAGGCAGCTACCCACGATCCCGATAAAGCCGAGTGACAAATTGTCAAATATTCATCCGAAATTGACTCGATTTTGTCGCTTCTTATCGCACAAATTTATCAAACATATACTGGCGACCGCTAAAGGGCATCCTGGCATATTTTAAAAATAAAAATTATTATTCATTTGCTCGTAGTCAAATGGAACAACTGATCACGAGGAAGAAAAAATGCCTGTACCTGTGCAAGCGTAGTCGTCGTCGTCGTCGACGTCGTCCACGCGAAAAGTATGCAAATTCATATAACGAAAAAAATTACACGGCCCGACGCGCGGACTGGTCGAGCCCTCTTTTTCGCTCGTTTTCATTTCACAAGTGCGTCGGGTGTAATCCAGCGGGTTCTATGTATATGTATATACCAGCTGCGCCATGAAAACTCATTAACAAATGCAAATGAACCGGAGTGTCGAGGACAAATTTAATAAAATGTTGCGCGCACAATTAGCCCGGACGACTCTAACGATGACACACTGGAGGTTACCTGGATTTTTGCGCGTCATCGCGCGTTCGTTCCGCTGATGAAATCCCGAAAAGCGACGTTTTAAAATTCACGAGAAAAAAAAAGGTACGAGAACGTCGACAAATCGTCGCGATCGGTATTGGCTCGGCGCAGATATAAAGCGTAGGTCGAAGAACGAAAATCATTAGCCGCGGCGCTGGCGTGCCACTCTGATCGGAATGCAGAAACACACACCCAATGTGTACTGCATTACGAAGAGAAAAGGAAGGAAAAAAATAGGTGGAAAACCCAGGATAGTATATTTGCACTCGCGCACACATAGAGCGAAAAGGAAGCAGGCCGTGCACGGCGTCATTCCCGTGAGACCGGGGCACGGGAAGCAGCAGCAGCAGCGCCTATTTTTCACGTTCTTCTCTGCGGGCGTCGCGCGCGCGCACGCGAAAAAATAAGAGGCAGGCGCATTATTGCATTGTCCAGTTTGATAGAATCCCAAAATCCTTACACCGGCTCTCGAGCGGCGTATATATATATGTACGTACAGCCAGGCTCCTTTCTATCCGGAGCGAAACGAGCGACGCCGCCTGCCTACCAATGCCTGGCCTGTGTGCTCCTGCCTCGTTATATCCCATGGGTACTCAACGGTAACCCATCAAACTTTTAGCGGACTTCTCGGGCTTCGTTTTTCCTTTTTTTTTGTTCTTTATTTATTTTTTTTCTCTTATTTTACTTTACTACTCAGTCGTTCTTTTAACCCACCCCTACTTTTCAGCCGGATTCCATTGGTTTTTCGTGGTTTTGATTAGTTGCCTTTGATTGGTGACCTCTTACATGCATCGTTGGAATGATACATCGTATCGAAACTATTTCATTTAAAAATTTTGATATAATTAGTACACTAATGAATTTTCATCTTGCGTACCAATAAAAAAAAAGTATGAAAAAACCAATCACCGGTAAGAAAATCAACGGAAAATAAGAAATGGGTTAGCCTAATAAATAATGTGAAGGGTGCTTATTGTTTCTGCTCACAAATCATCCTTTTCTCTCGCTTGCGCGGGATGCTCGATTCCAGTACGTTTTATTTTCGCACATATTCGTTCGGTATCGCCGGCTGATTTATAATACACAGATAGGGCAAAAATGCAGAAAAAAAACTTGAACGAATAAGCAGAGTTTGAGACGAGGAAAATAAGAAAAAAAATTTTACTTTGGGCGTCGCAGTATAGGCACGTCCAAGAGCGATCCAGTCAAGTTTTCATTCCGATTACTCGGACTTGACAAATGATTTCCATTTCATATTCTGATGTGTCGGTCAATAGTGGAATCGTTCAGAGAGCTTAGTCTGTAAATGAAATTATGCACGTCAATTGATTTTTTTTCACTTCATACTCGAAAAGAAATTTTTAAAAAAATATACTGTGATGAAAAAAATAAAATACAAATTATGATCATACTCATTCAAAAAACTTTATTTCAAAACTAGCACAATAGCTGGAAGGTGTACATTTATCATCAAATACAATGAAAACAACAGGTACTCGCCCTTTTTTCGATTCCTTATTTTATAACAAGTGATTTTACCTCATAGTTGCATGCACGTTATGTACAAGTTTTTACCCGAAAATAAACGCTGATGAACATGATAAATTTGAGTAATCACTCGATTTTTGGTGGTGAATTAGGTTAAAAAATATTAATATATTTTCGTGTGTATCTTAAATGCTCTAAACTAAAAAAATGTTCAAGAGTTATTCAAAATGATAATCCTGGTTCATAATAAAATAATTGCATTTTTAAACAAATCAATATTACATCTTAGATATCTTGATACTAGATCAACGATTGATATCAGTGAACTGATTTGTTTTTTTTTTTAAATTGATTTGATTTTTTTAATTTTTGATTGAAAAATCTTTTGAAAAAATTAATGAGTAAGTTGAATTTGGCGATAGATCATTTGCATATGACATAACTATATCACAAAAGAAACTAATTCTTTACGATCGACGAAATTACCTTGGAATTGCCGACTCATAACTTTTTTTATGACCCATGGTCCTTAATAGATAAATTTGAGTATGGATAACTAGAATTCAATCATAAAGTTGGAAAGAATAAAATTGCAAAAATGAGTAAATAACTTTCTCAAAATAAGAATTGAATTCTGTTCCAAACATATTTTATAATACTTTATTTTCAGTATTCTTATATTTGTACCTTCAGATTAACGTTATTCCATAAATATCTTCGGTAATTTTAAAAAGAATATTTGCACTAATTGAACTATTTTTTTGTACTCGCCAAATGCTATGGTTGGCTTCTACGTATAAATTTTCTTCGTAAATGAAACCTTTATTGACATTTGACAAGGTTGATGGTAGTATCATCTTTAATTCTATAGTAAATTCGTCATCGAACTTTGATCCGTAGTTCCATGTTGTAATATTGCCATTAAAACTTAACCAATTAAACTTAAGTGAATTTACATCAGCAGGGATTTTCGGAAGTAACAATATCTTATTACCTCTACCTATTTCCGAATTGACTTTTTCTCTACCTCTACTAGCCAAAGTATTAAACTGTAAAATTTCTCCCGTTTTCAGATAACTCAATAAAAGTAGCTCATTAGATATTATCGTCATTGAAGAGAATCCACCGCGATAGCACAATTGAAGTTCAAACTCAACAAACACCATGTCTGTATTATATGTTCTCAAGTAACTATTATAGGTTTTAGTATTATCTACTAAAACGTATAAGCGTTTTACTTTAGAATCATATGTAAACGATAATATTATCCGATCTTGTCCTGCTACTGTGAAGAGTTTATTTTGTTCTGCATTCCTCAAATTTATACTGTACATATTTTCATCATCAGAAACGAAAATTTCAGAATTTTTTGATCCTTTGGCGAACAATATTTTTTGCAAATGTAACTTAACTTTAGAATCAAAATAAACTGGTTGAAAAGGAATTAAATCATTGGAAGAGGAGAAAGAATTAGTGATGAACTTTCCACGAAAAGATAAATTGTGAACGTAAATAAAATAGGGCATTAGTTTACAAGTTTTCATATCATCGCTTAATTGGTGAAATTGATCACAGGCGCATGTATAAGAATAATTTACACTTAAAATACAGATGTGATCGCACACAGGTGGACTTCTTTGGCAAGGATTAGTATCTAAACTAGTCACTGGTTTATTCGGAAAATCTATAAATTTACTTTGCTGAAAAAGAATCGGGATCTTAAAAGTCATCTGACATTTTTTAATGATTTCGCAGAATATGATATATTCTGGCGTTGTCGGAAATCGATCATATTGGATCCAAAACAATTTATTGTTTTGAAATATTAAACTAGATTTATAATGAAACGCTTCAAATTTATGAAAAACTTTTCGAATTTTGCCCTCATAATCTGTATATTCAATAGCGGTTTTTCCAAGCGAGTATATTTTTTTTGACATGTAATCGAGCGTGAAGGCACTAACATCTTTTCTTAAGAATTTTAATGCTTTCAATGATCGACCATCCATGTTATAACGTAAAATATCACCGTTAGCTAATATGAAAATCAATCTAACCGATGGATCAATTTTTAGATCTGTTGCATTTTTTAGATCTGTAAGTATAACTGCTGAATAATGATAATTTTTGTCGAAAAGAAATAAATTTCCTCCTTTTTCATCTAATGCATAAGAGTTTCCCGTGTAATAATCATCAACAATTATCTCAACTTTAAAATTTGCTAGAAAGGGTAACCCATCATATTCTGGTATTAGTGAGTGAGTCGTTTTCGATTGGTCTTCGAACCATATTGGAATATTTTGAAAGTTGAAGTAAAACGCAGTTATAACATTTTTTGATTCATGCCAATGATAGATATCTTCCGTTTTTAAGTTCAGCTGCCATAATGTGTTTCCTTCTAATAATAAAAGTGAATTATTAAATTCAGCTTCTTGAAGATTGTATTCAAAATCGATCGATGCATTTTTATAATTCACAGTAACCATATTCATTTCAGAAGAAAATGATTCATCCCTCACTGTCTTTTGGGTGGATGCTGTTTCATATTCTGTCTCTTTTAGCCCATCTTAAAGATAAAAACCAACCATAATTTGATATTTTCAATTAAATAGAATTAAATAATTTAATTAACCCATTAACGCCGAGACGGACAGAATTTTTTTCTCTATTGTAGTCTGCAATTAGATCATCTTATCTGAGCGAGAAAAATTTTTAAGTACTCATTTTCTATTTAAATTTTTATGTACTTTTTGAAAATGGGTTTATAATTAATCTCTGATAAATATTAAAAAAGTTATAAACAATTTACTGCAAAAAAACACGATTTTGAATCTTGAAAAAAAACTTTGATTCAAATTTTTTTTATGAAAGAGACTTGAACTGTATCCAATAATACCTAAAATTGTGGAATAATGACTTATAGTTTAAAATACTTTAGGTGGAATTTGAATATTCAAAATGGTAGACTCCAAAAAATACACTTTTCCCAAGAAATTTACCAAAAAATGTTCCAAAAAATGTACTTTTCTGTTCGAAAACGATCAACATAAGAAAAAAAAGTTATTGAATATTCAAATCCCACCTACAGTACTTTAAACTGTAGGTCATTATTCCACAATTTTAGGTATTATTGGATACAGTTCAAGTCTCTTTCATAAAAAAATTTGAATCAAAGTTTTTTCTCAAGCTTCAAAATCGTGTTTTTTCGCAGTAAATTGTTTATAACTTTTTAAATTTTTATCAGAGGTTAATTATAAACCCATATTCAAAAAGTTCATTAAATTTTACATAGAAAATGTGTACTCAAAAATTTTTCTCGCTCCGATAAGATGATTTAATTGCAGACTACAATAGAGAAAAAAATTCTGTCCGTCTCGGCGTTAACGGGTTAACTCATTGTATTGATACGTACCTTTTTTTATAAAGTTGATAATATCCATTATTATCAGAACTGCAATGATAATACCAATGAAGAAATATTTCCTTTTTGTCTTGTAGAATGTTTTAAGTTGCATGTATTTCGTGTGCGAAAAATCGCGAAAAGTTGGGTTCCCATTTTGATTGTGAAATTGTATATCGACTTCGAATTCTGATGCTGCAGAAATAAATTGATCTAATGTATACAGTAGATTTATTGATTTATGTTCATAAACAAACCGTCGTGATTCTGGGAGGATTGCATGATTAAACTATGTATTACTTTACAGGAATAACTTCACCGTAGTGTATCAGCCAGAGTCGCATGAAGACTGAGCAGAATAATTATAGTTTGAGTGAGAGTATTTTTGCTCTTTTCGCGATAACCGCTCAGTGATAAAAATATGATTCCCAGCTTTTTTATGAATGAAAGGAGATAATAACAATAGCTATCAATTATTATTATACTTATATGTGTCATTTCACGCAAACTCTTCCAGTACCATACAGCGCGGTATTATTTAGTTGAATCGTTAAATTTGTAACCCTCTGTAAAAGTACGCAAAGTCACGTCAAGCGTAAAGTTTCAAAAAATGTAGTGAAAACTAACAAGGAGACCTTCTCACCTTCGGGTCACGGATCTCTACCAAAATTTTTTTGGAGCCTCCAAGAACGTAATAATAAAGTTCCCTATGCTTAGTTTTATTGAATGGGCCTTAGAGCCCATTTTAAAAGAGGTTTTCTATTTTAATTAAAAATTTTTGAGATTTTCTATATCAAGTTAAAAGCATAAAGAAAATAATGCACCGTTCAAAAGTTTTGAAATTTTTCAAAGAATCTGTCTGAATTTTTTTCAGAATTTTTCGAATGGATTGCAGATTATGAAACAATTTTTTCGAAAAATACGAGCAAATGTTTTCGAAACATTGATATCGATTGTTCAATTAAACTATATTGTATGGAAAAATGAGTACAGATAATTTTTTAAGTCAATTCGATTGTCTGATACATCATGAGTAAAAAATAAATACTAATCAATACTTGAATTTGAATTGTGCAAGTTGTATTGTAGCTACATAAAAAAACTAATTTTCTTATAATTTGTATGTTTTGAACTTAATTCTCTTAACCTGAATTTAATAAATTCTTTTGGTTATCGTCAGTCTTTAAATTTGAGTTCCTACACTGGTATACAATAGAAAAAATGGAGAGAATAAAATTGCAAAATTAAGTAAATAACTTTATCAAAAAGAGAATTTAATTCTGTTTCAAAAATATTTTATAATTCTTTATTTTCAGTATTCTTACATTTGTACCTTCAGATATACGTTATTCCACGAATATCTTCTTTACTTTTGAAAATAATGTTTGCGTTAATCGAACTATTTTTTTGTACACGCCAAATACTATGGCTGTCTGCGACGTACAAGTTTTCTTCATAAATGAAACCGTTATTAACGTTTGATGATACTGATGGCAGTATTACAGATGATTCTACTGTACAGTAATCATCTCTCATTGTTCCCCAGCCCCATATTACATTATTATAGTGAAAAGTCAACCAATTAAATTTACGTGAATTCAGATAGGGAGGATTTTTTTGGAGAAGTATTGTCGGGTCATTTTGCTGTAATTTACAATTATACCCAAAAAGATTATTCGAACTATTAAATTGTGCAATATTACCATTTCTACTAAAAGTCAATAACAGAAGCTTATCATGAGTTAGCATTACCATTGAATAGGGTACAGATATAAATGTCGAAGCCATGGGTTCATTGGAGCGAACCTCAGAAAGCATCATCATGTGTTTATCATATGTTCGCATCCAATATGAATGTCCATCTTTCATTAAAATGTATAAGCGTTCCGCTTCAGAATCATAAGTGAACGATAATTGTTTCCTATATGAGGTTCCGTTGAAAAGTATTTTTTGTTCTGCATTCTTTAAATCTATGCTATACATATTTTTATAATCAGAAATGAAAATTTCAAAATCTTTTGATCCTTTGCTAAACACTATTCTGTCATGGTATTGATCGACTTCATAATTAAAATACAGGGGTAGAAAAGGAATTAAATCATTGGAAGACGAGGAAGAATTATTGATGAACTTTCCACGAAAAGAAAATTTTAGGAGGTAAATAAGATAATGCTCAATAAATTTACAAGTTTTCCCATCATCACTGAGTTGGTGAAATTGATCACAGGCGCACGTATACGTACTATTAGCAACCAAAATACATATGTGATCGCAAACAGGTGGCTGTAGGTGACAAGGATTATTATCAATGGTAATTACGGATGTATTTGGATAAGCTACAATTTTACTTTCGTGAAAAAGAACCGTGATCTTTGTAGGCTTTTGACATATTTTATTGACTTCGCAATATATGATATGTTGCAGTGATTGCGATTTTGAAAACTCATCTTGTTGCATCCAAAACAATTTATCGTTTTGAAATGTCAAACTAGATATGTGGTCGAACGTTTCAAATTTATGAAAAATTTTTTGAATATTGCCATCATAATCTGAATATTGGATAAGGGTTTTATCAAGCGAATATACTTTTTTTGAATTGTAATCGAGCGTAAAATCGCTGATATCTTTTCTCAAAGATTTTAATGTTTTCAATGATTGACCATCCATGTGGCATCTTAAGATTGCACCATTAGCCAATATGAAAATCAATCTGGTCAAAGGATCGATTTTTACATCTATTGCATTTTCGAGATCTGAAAGTATAACCGCTGATTGTTGATAATATTCATTAAGGACGAGTAAATGTTTTCCTTTCTCATCAATCACATAAGAATTTCCTGTGGCAGAATCATCAACAATTGCCTTAACTTTTAAATTTGCTGGAAGGGGTAATCCATCATACTCTGGTGTTTGTGAATGAATTGTTATCGATTGGTCTTCGAACCATATTGGTTTACCTTTAAAGTTGAAGTAAAACTCACTAATATAATTATTCGATTCATGCCAATTATAATGATCCTCGGTTTCCAAGTTCAGCAACCATAACGATTTTCCTTCCAGCAATAAAAGTGAATTATTAAATTCAGCTCCTTGAAGATTGTTTTTAAAATCGATCGATGTATTTTTATAATTCACAGTAACCATATTCATTTCAGTAGAAGATGATTCATCCCGTACTGTCTTTTGGATGGATGCTGTTTCATACCTTGCCTCCTTTCTATCATCTTGAAGATAAACCGAGATCGATTTGACATGAGTACTTACAATGAGGCGAATATATTAATTAATTTATTATATCGATAGGTACCTTTTTTTATTAATTCTACTCGATTTGATGCATCCAAAGAATTAGATTTGGCAGAATTCATTAAACAGGACATATTGATAATATTCATTATTACGAGCGCCACAATTATAAAACCAATAAAGAAATATTTTCTTTTTATTTTGTATAGAATTTTAAACTGCACAAATTTTGAGCGAATAAAATCGCGAAAAGATTGATTTGCACTTTGATTGTAAGATTCTACATCGACATCCAAGTCTTCAGCTGTAAATATCAATTGAGTAATGATTTTCATCAAACTTTTTCATTATTTTACACAAACAAACCGTTTTGATTCTGAAATGACTGCATGATTTCACTCTGCATCTTTTAATAAAAAGAAGTACACTACATAACTACACCGTTGTGCATCCGCCAGAAGACTAAGCAAAATATAATGTAGTTCAAATGAAATTATTCATTCTTTTTTCGAGATAACTTCACATTGATAAGAATATAATTCCGCACATTGAAATATGAGTTACACCAGATAATAATAACTTCTAATATTAATTTTTGTTTCGTTTTCACTCACAGACATAAATTATCCAAAAATTAAGCATTCATAAATGACACGAATTTAGCTTCAATCTCGATCAAGAGAAAACTCGCTGCGTAAAAAATTAGCAGGCACCGCAGCCGCTTCAATCAAAAAACGACAAGATGAAGAGAAGACGAACTCATAGTGGTAGACTAATAGTAGACAATGCAGGCCGTGTCTATATGTACAATGTACATACATACGTAATGTCTGTATACATACGCGTGCAGAGCAGAGAAGCTCGAGATTTTGTTTTTTTTTTTTTTAATCGAGTCGCCGTCGCAGCGGAATTAACTCAAATTGCGCCACGCGGGAATCGCCGGGGGCCCCGCGAGAGATCGAACGCACGCACACTCAAGAATTCATGCAGTTCTTTCAACAGCAGCAGCAGCAGCAGCAGCAGAAATGAGAAATGTCTCTCTTTGCATATGCGTCGGGCTGCTAAGGTCGTTCTTGACTGCTGCAAGAGCTTCTTAAATATTTCCCTTTATTCGGGTCTTGCAACGCAAGCTATGCGTAATCTTGAGATAGCGCACATCCTCCACTTGGTTGGATTTGTGTGTATAGGCGAGTCGTTAAAGGTAACAAAAAGAATTTCATCGCGCGCATACTTATGCAATCTTCCGAACGATGCATCGGAACAATAAGAATGACGTCGGCGAGGGATGTGGATTCATTATGATCCGCGACTGCACTGCAGCGAGTTTTCTTTTTCTTTTATTTTCTTTTTTTTTATTATATATCCGTATAATGGTATCGTTTGAGCGCACAGCCTTGAATTCTCTTTGACGCACTAGCGAGTCGTTTTCCTTAAGCCAGCGGCGTTTGTGCATATTATAAATCGAAAATCGTCAACTTTAACTATGCAACGTGATCGCACGAGTCTATATTATATATCTATGCTCGTGACTGCTCGAACGGAATAAATAATGGATTCGGACTCGCGGCCGAGTCAGTGCAACGGTACCGATTGAAACTCGATCGAGAGATGCTTTCGAAATTATTTTTGTTGTTATTAGTGGCAGCTTTGATGGCGATCACCGCCGCGCAAGATCGCCAATTTCAAGGCCAGAGCAGATGGAACAGTGAGTGCACAGCGACTAACCGACGATTGCGTGAAAGTTTATGACATCGGCGTTTGATTTCAGGCGACAATTGCCAGAGGGACGAGGACTGCGCCTCGAGGTGCGGCAGAGGATTGATACCCAGATGCTACCGAGGGGGATTGTGCGGCTGCCAAATGCCTCGACGTAACGTTCATTGACATGTGAAAATTTAAGACTCAAATCGAATAAATATGTCAGAAAAATAATAATAATAAGATGCTTTGGAAAATTATTTTATCGCGTGACAAGATCTAGGCTTACTCGAAGCGATGAATAAAGACGAGGATCGCGAATTATACTCTGCCCCGCATCAAGTGCAGGTGACTAGCGACGGATCTATCCGTTTCTGCAGGCCTATAGGGCGCAGGACACCCCCCTGGGGGCTGGCTCGTCGCTTCTACCCGAAGTGGGTACGCGGCACATTTAAATAAAACATCGCTCGCTGCAATTCTCTTTCTCTCGGTTATCTCTCTCTCTCTCTCTCTGTATATATACACATAAAATAGCTGTGTCTATCTTCTCCCTTTTCAAGCTTGGCATATGCAGAAACGCGACGAATTAAGCCCCCGATGTCGTCATCGTGTCGTCGTAGCTCGCTATACTTGTAGAAATATTTCATTATTTGTTGATTTCTGCTGCATAGCAATGCTCGACTGCATCTCTCGAACCGCGCGCATATCTAAATGCTCTTCTGGGATTCCCATTAAACATGCGCTGGCCCAGCTCGCATCCTGCGATAAGATACACCCGCGCATACGTTATATATTAATAACTTCTAAAAATATTGCATCGAGTCGTGCGTGCCTGCTCTCGTTGATTAGATAACGTAATACGAGAGACGAAAAAAATTTTTTTCATTCGATGCATACAATTAACGCGCCATTCAGGAGCTTTATGTATAACGAAGTTGCAAGTCCCGATAAGAATCGCGTGACTTCCTCGTTGTACTTCACCGAATTTATCTTATTCTCTCGCATCCTCGGCTCCGGGCAAGCACGGAGACATCGCGTCTGCGTGTCTGTCGCGCGTACGCGTATGGGATATATACATACGAAGCACGATATAACCGCAACGCCAAGATAAAGCGGCATCGATACGTCGCGCTCGCCCTGGCGTAGCGAAAAAGGCAAGAAAAGCTCTCCATATATACGTACGCGTATACGTTCAGCCAGAGTGAGAGAGAGAGAGAAAGAGATGGAAGGAAAACCTCTCGAGAGGGATCTTCTCTCGAGTCAGAGGACGATTAATCAGCTGTTGGCACGCGGACCCGGTCCCTGTGGGCTGTGTATACGTATACGGGGCTCTCTCTCTCTCTGGCCGGCGCGCTCTGTATACGCGTACACATACGGATCTACTCGGCTTCCTCTCCATCCCTTTTTTTTCCTTTTTCGTTTTATTTATTCGTCTTATTTTCAGTCGCAGACCTCTGAGTCGTGAGCTCTCTCGTCCTGTCGGAGGAAATAAAAAAGCTGCCCTCCCGACAATGACTCGGACTCCGGCGATTATTAGCCTTCATTGGCATCGTCCAAAAGGCTGCGAAGCAGCACCTGGAAGTAAAAAAAAAGCTCGCGTTCTCATTTACGACGCTCGTCGACTGGAAATCGAGTCACGATTAGCCACGCGCGTATACGTCGTGCATTATAAATGTGTGCGATCGCCACGTCGGACTCGTATTCTTCATAGAAAACGTGGCGGTGCTCCGTAATAAGCTGCGCGGCCGAGGAGTCCAAAGATTTACGTGGCAGTTTCAATGTCGAGGTGTATGTAATATATCGGAAGGCAGTCGAGCGACGATCCATCATTTATCCACCGCGCGAACGTCCGTGACGCTTGCGATGATGCCGAAAGCTCCGCGTACGTGTCGTGCTTGACGTACACACACACATACGTACCTAACACATTTGTACCAGCATAATCCTTCAGCTATATCTACGATTTGGTGTGTTTGTGTGTACAGATGTACGAGAAAAAAGTTTTAGAAAACTTGAGCTTGCAGAGTTCCGTCGTCTTCTCGTTCTTTTTTTAAAACTTCTTTTTTTTCCTTTTCTAACTGCAGTCAAGTTTACGCGTCGTAAAAAAAGTACACGATCAGCGATAAAGAAAAAAAGAAAGAAGACTTTGAATGTCGCTCGTTGCTCGCTCGTGATTTTTCAATACGTATACAATATAAAACTCGGCACAAAACATCGTCTTCTTCGTCGTCGTTCTCGTTCGACGCGAATTACTCAAACGTCGTCATTTCCATACCGAGATGTAATAATAATTCATGAGCCACGCTGTGTGTATGCAGGTGTGAGTACGAAGCTACAGCAGCAGCAGCCCTTGGATAATCAAAATAAATATACATGTATATAATGTACATATACTTTACGCATATATACCAGCGCTCGAAGCCGCGAAGAAAAATGCCGTAATGAATATTTCTCCGCGCGAAAGTAGTGTGCGTGGGCGGACGAGGTCTCGGTCGGGTCGGGCGCGAGCGAGCGAGAGAGAGAGAGCAGATTATCATAGCGAACGAGATTGCGCGGTGAATTATTGATGCGTTAACCACGCGTACCAGAGTCGACCACGAGACGAGCGTTGGCTGCAAGTGCCAACACACTTACACACACAGAGGAGGTCCTCGTCTTTTATTATTATATACCTCGTCTCGTGACTTTTTCGCTCCCTCTCTCTCGCCCTTAATTTTTTTTGATCGCTTCATTCTTCGGAAAATCTCTTACCTCCAAGGCTGTGCATTAAGCTCTGGTAGAGATTTTCTTTTTTTTTGCTGCCGCTGCATTAAAAATGCATCGAGCTTGTCGCGATATGACGCACGACGACGAGCGAACGCTGCAGCAGGCAGGCGCCACGACGCGGTTAACCTGAAATGGCTCAACTTTTCTCATTTTTGAATTAACGCGTGCTACACGCGATGCGCTCGTAGCGAGGATTAAAAGAGCAATTTGAACATTTATCAGCCCCGGTACAGCCGTGCGTTTTACGAGTGTAAGAAAATTATGAAAAAAAGTGATTATAAATTAGACGACCGTGTAGAAGAAGAAGAAGATGAGAAAACTATTGGATAGAAGCAGAGTGCAGCGTTCAATATTCATAATACGAAACGATACAAGCCACGCACGAATCAATTTTCTCCTCGAAACACTCGCACGCGCATCAATCACTCTAAGTGCACGCACGTTATATTTTTAACCTCGCGACCTTTAATACCTCGAATTTTTATGTACGTGTATACGAAGCGAACATCGCGCGTAAAAGTGAGCATGAACAAAACGACGACGACGAGGACGAAAAAACAACAACAAAAAATGATACAAAAAGTTAGGGAATGAGGACAAAGGCCTGCTAGCAGCACGGTGTACTCAGGCAGAGAGAAAGAGAGAGAGAGAGATAGACAGAGGCGTACAAATCGGCAGCGAAAAAATCTCTTGCGTCATTCGTTTCGACATCGAACAATCGTCGCGTGCTCGGCTCACGCACACGTATACGATGATATCCCGGGCAACAATTTGCTCCTTTCGAGTTATACCCATACACGCAGTTGTCGATTCCTCGTGGGAATTATCGGCACATGCGAGCGCCGCGCTCCGGTGTACAGTATAGGCTTTTCGCGAGTTATGACCGAGTGCGTGCTCGCGCGTATGACTGACAGCGTGCGCGCGGGGGTAGGAGGCGTGGGTGGGGTTGGGGAAGGCATACGCACGATATACAGAGCGCATTTATAATATACAAGCCCACTTACGCGTGGCGTCGCGTTGTCCGACTGCAACAGCAGCAACGGGGCTATCCTCCTTACGCGCTGTGCGTGTGCTTTTTTTTGTCGTTGTATTCCGTGCGTTCTCCATTAAGCTCACCCGCGCACGCATACATTATTGTATCGCTGCATCGAAGTGCATTAGGCTGATTTTTAGAGGGTTGAAACTTTTTTTCCACTGATCCTCTCTCTCTCTCTCTCTCTCTCTCTCTCTCTCGTGTGCCCCTACCATCCAAATATCTGCATTTCTGCCGACTCGATTCGTTCGCGTGTACACGTATCGTACACGTACATATGTACAGGCAGCAATGACGATGATTACGAGTACTGTTATACACGCAGGCTCTGTCAGTTTTATTGTCGCGCGGTACGCGGCAACTTTTTGTCGGGGCTAATTCTGGGCATACAGCATCGTCCCGCCCCGATCGTTGTAACGTTTTGATTAAAATGTAAATGAAGCGAGGCGATATATATTGTTGGCGCGGCTAGTATATATAGCGCGAATTATGATGAATATTCAACGCTCGATATGATCGCATATCTGCGCGTGTGTGTGTAACACAATATGTGCACGAATGTAAACTTCGATAATGACGAATGTATTATTTATAACTGCTAGCACCGGTATAGCCGTATATTCGTTTAATTTTACGACGCTCCTATACATACACACACTCGACCAAGAGTTTATTGGAGCTGTACTATATAGCTCGGTAGCACACTTGGGTTTGCAAATTGAGCGCAAACTCTGTATGAAGGAAAACCGCAGCAGCAGCAGCAGCTCCAATTTAATCAAATCCTTTTGGACCGGAGCATCGTCGTAGTCGTATAGTACAAGTAAAGTAGGGGTGGATGGCTGCTGCAGTCTCGCAGGTAAGAGACTTCGTTGCGCGACCGTACCCGCGCCACTGTAAGACGTTATATATATTATATGTGCGAGTGTGTGTGTGTGCGCGTCGGGCCAAAGGGCGCGGCAACGATAGTCCGCGACCACATTATAAGCCAGTAGTCTGCCAAAGCGCAGAGAAGCTTCCCGAAGACTGAGAGACGCGATGTTCTCTCGCGCAGAGAGGAGAGAGAGAGAGCAGAGGTGGAGGTGGAGGTCGAGTCGGGGGCCAAGTGCAGCGCACTCTCGCGCGCGTCATCCTGGTGCGCCGCGCGTATACTGCGGGTCGAGGCACACCTGTGCGCGCGCGCAGCAGCAGCAGCAGCGGTAGCGGTACGTAGTACAGTAACGGGCGACCTCCTAGAGAGAGAGAGAGGCGTGTCCCACCGGACCGCCTCTATATACGTGAATATATGTATGTACCTCTCTCTCTCTTCCTCCGAAATACCCGCCCACGCGACGATACAAGTATATAGCTGCAGCGTATATGTTTATTGGTGTGGATGGTGGTACAAATGCATCCTCGTATTTTAACATCGATGTCGTTCCTGCTGCTGGTGCCGGTGCTACTGCTGCAACTCTAGCCGTTCCAAGTTACGTTTCGACATGACGTTGCTGCATAATGTCGAGATTTTTTAAAGAGTTTGCCCTTGTCGTTATTTATACTTCTTTTCCTTCTTATTGAAAAATATCCGGATTTGATTTGGTGAGCACTGCAGAGAGAAAAATGAACGCTGCGTCGCGGAGAATGCTCGCAGCAGCCTCGCTCGTGAAATGTACAATTTCACGAACCAAGTGAAATAAATGGCTGGAGCGACCATTTTTTAGACTTGGTTCACAAATTCATAGAAATTTTTCTTGTCGCGTGAAGCAAAAACAAAAAAACATGGTAACCGTACCCATTTCTTACTTGGTTCGTAAAATTATAAATTTTATGAGCGAAGCAAAGTCGTCTGCGCAACGCAGCGTCAACTTTTCGCTCAGTGGGAAATTACTTTCTTTTAATAAACAAAATTGAAACGGTAATTTTTGATTTTTACATAATTCATCGTTGACCTTTTCATTTATTTCGATTGTTTTCATTTAAAATATGATTCGTGGTACGTACGAATATCTATTTTCGTAGTTTGAATCTAAGGCAGAAATCATTATCGTAACATGAAATCGTGCTTTGTCTTATGCAATTATTTTCACTTTACCACTTGCAGGTTTGTAGGTAAAGGTTCTCGCCATCTAGTGATGGAGTTCTAAAGTAGTATCATCATATAAGTAATTCAAAATTGGTCTCAATTTTTTGAAACAGTTCAATTGTGGTTTTTAGGTAGTATAAAATAAAATCAATATTTGTAACATGATTGTATTAAAAAATCGCCAAAAACAAGTTATTTAATGGTAGTGTATTCTGAAACATTTTGAATTGCCATTTTTCCATCGTTAGATCATTGTTATCGTTGAGCATTTCTACCCGTGTCAATATGCTCAAGTTAAGGTAAACTTATTGAACAAAACTGTTGAGGTAAAAATACTTTATCAGTGTAAATTTTATTTTAAAATTATTTACCATTTGTTCAAACAAATTTTGCAATAACAATCATGCGTCTTATTTTTGCCGTATAACTACGTTGGAGACGTATAAATCAAAAATGCACTCATCACCTATAGATCGCATCTCAGAATAATTCAAGCTCAGCTCAGAACTCTATTACCCTGAGACTTCTGAAATTTTCAACAAAAAGAAGAAGGAAAAAAACGCGTGAATGTTATGATGCGTGTATCGGGTGACGGTATATTATTTAAGCCAAAAACATGTATGCTCGAGCTCTTTCAGCTCTCTCGCACGAATCGTGTGTGTGTGTGAGTGTGCAACCCCATCGGGACCGTTGGTGTATATAGAAAACACATACACAACTCACATTATGCGCATAGTCGCGCGAAAAGAGTCACCTTGTGTACACGCACATCTTACGTAATGTACGGTGTATCTCTCACGCAAGGAGCTTCGAGCTTTTTTCCTCGCAATAGTAAAATTATTATTATAAATGTTCATCCTCGAAGTATTTGAAATTAGAAATAAATGTCCCGTCACTTCGAAGCGACGACACTTCGATGACGTTATAAACATTCGATAAAATCCGTATAACCTGAGATTCAATCAACGCGAGATCCTCGACTTACAACGTGACTCGATCAAGCCGCTATATAATATCAACGCAGTCTCTCGACCGTCGTGCAGTAATCTCGGCTTGCGACGTTGACTTTATATATACTTCTATATATACTTGAAAACGTGCGCCACAGCCACCACGTCGCGCGCGTCTCGCAAAGCCGTGATTGCACATCCTTTCGTTCTCGCCCTGCGCAGGGATTATTATATGTATACTGGCAGGATGTCAGGTAAGCGCCGAGGCGCGCGCGAGGCACCACCACCGCCACCTCGAAGTGTATATATCCCGAAGGAGTCGGCCTCCATTACCACTCGAGGAAGTATATAGTAAGAGAGAGAAACGGCGTGCGGGAAAGGTTAACCGCGGCACTTGGCTGCTACTTTGATTGGCCTCGGCCAAATCCCATTAATTCGAGTCGACCGCGAGTCAACGACGACGACGACGACGACCAGCACGCAATAGTCTTCGTACTCTACTTCTCTCTCTCTTACTTTATATAGATATAAACTCTGAGTCTGAAAGAGAATTGAAGTTCGACCGATGGATGAAACACTGTGGAGAAAGAGAGAGAGAGAAGAGAGTAAGATACACGTTCTGCGGACCAAGAGTTGGTATAGTTGCGCACATACACACGCACACACCACTTACCGTGCTCAGGGACCGATGTCGTACGACTGCTCCCTCGAGTGGTATTCCCTGATTTTTGTATTGCCATTTTCTTTCCTCTCTCTCTTGCTCGCTCGCGCTATTACGCACGTGTGTTTGTGTGTGGGTGTAAGGGTTTTGTATTTGTTGTCTTATTTTTGCTGCGTGTGTGTGTACCGCGTCGCAACGGATTTTGAGAAATAGTTTTTCGAAAATTCTCGTGGCATCTCCGTAGATTGCGCCAGTCGAGTCGATTGTACCTTATATACGTTTTTTTCCCCGTTTTTCAACATATATATAGAGAGCTCACCGAGTTTCAGAAAAAAATACACGTGCCAGAGAGAAAGAGCGTTGAACCGTATATAATACACCTTACATGCATCGCACGACAGAAAAGACGAATCGCGCCAAGGCCAGAGTCTATTTATCAAACGCGTGTACAGTATGTGTGTCGTGGCGCTCGCCTTCGCGATGGCGTTTAATTTTTCGTGGCCAAAAGTCGTACATCATCCGGTTGTTCGTGTGTTACACGCTGCAGAATAGAATTGCGCCGGGCGCGCGCGTGACCTGCACGCCACATTTACAGCCTGAGCTTTCAATCTTGGATTGCTTTAGCCGCGACTTTATCGAAAATTGGATGACTTGACTTTTTTTTTCGTGGGGTCGGCTCTCGTTCTTATGCATTCTCATTTCGAACGCGTGTGTGGGCGCATGAATTCGTGTATTCATCGGCGTGGCTGCAGCTCTCGTTTCGAGGCACAAATCAAAAGTTCGGTCGGTGTATATACGGTATATACGATAAGAGAATCGCTCGCGTATATTATATAGCACGACGCGATCGTTGCAAAAGAACGCGTGAAAGAGTAGGAGTAAGTAGAAGCAGAAGAAGAAGAAGAAGAAGAAGCATAGCATCTCGCGCGCGGGCGAGGAATTATGGCTCTTGTCACGCTTGTTCATTTGTAGATGGAGTTTTTGCTCCCCGAGGAGACTGCCCCAATCACGAGCCGCGGAAATTGCAGCGCGCGCGTATATATATACGGCTGCTGCGAGACGAGGCAGCGGCGGGAGGCAGCGCTCGACGCGCGCCACCGTACACCGTCCCCACCCACGCGAGCTCGAGCTCTCTGTACGTATATAGATGCTAGTACGTTGGTACGTACTACTTACGGCGCGCAGTGCAGTGCGGAGAAATAGAGAGCGAGCTCGAACCCCACCCAGCATCGGAGCTTCATTCCCATGCTCGTTTCTTCTCTGTGGCTGCTGCTGATGCAACCCCACCCTCCGAGCTCGCGCGGGGGAGTGCGCCGCGCGGTTATACAGTCGCGCATACTCTCTCGCTCTTTCTTCCCCTTATGCGCGATGTACGCTGCTGTAGTGCACTGCTGAGGGCGATCGGTGCCCCCCTTTTTTATTGTATACGTATGCTTTATCGGCTGAACTTTTTGCACGCTTCGATCTGGCAAGTAGCGTAAAAGGTAAAAGAGCTGCGGTAACGCGCTCTACTCTCGACTAAATTTGATGTTAGATCGGTTGCAGGAGTGATCCAAAATAGAGCCTCGTACTTTAAAATTAACGAGTCGTTTTCGTAAGACATGGTTAATTACATGAAATAAGGTTTCTAATTAGTTGAATTTGTGTATATAATATTTGTGTACAGTGAGGCCATGCCAAATACGATAGCCTTTATTTTGATTTTCTTAAAGGCACTTGTCTTTTGTCTTACTCATATGAATTTCTATAATGATTAGTAACTAAGATAATAGTAACATGGCAGAACTCAAATACTTATTATAGTGAGTGACTATATATAATGACGTTAGATTTCTCCGCTTGTGGGTAGTCCGGGCGACATCTACAGTTGCTACAATAACCTCTTTCGAATGACTGTTTTTATTTTTTATCAACTGTTTGTTTTGAAGTATGATGGAATATCGTAGAACTCGTCATTATTGCAGTATAATTTACATAATGAACAAAGCGTTGGGATCTCAAAAGATAATCAATCGACTTAAATTTGAATTCGAAAATTTCAATTCATCACACCTTTTGCAGCTCTCTTATATAAGCTGATCCATTCGATCGCACATCTCGATTTATATACACTATATAGTTAGCACATATGCAAATCCACATACACCACACTCTAAGGGAATCTTTCTTTATCAAGTGATGCAGTAACACCTAGGTGGAAAAGTATAAAATATAAAAAAACTAATCCTTGGGGTATGACAGGCACTGCGACCCTTGTAATTTTTCGCAATCTGTATTATAGCTGTTCAAATCAATTCAGACTTATTAATATAAATGTAATTATGCATTCACATTCTGTTGGTACACTCGATTGAGAGAAAATGTTGTAGTTTCGTGCTCGAATTTCATCAGACAATTTTTTTCACTGAAATTTTTCGAACAATAGGTAAAGGAGTCATTTTTATATAATTTTTTAATATACAAGCATATAAAGATCTATTTACTCTATGTTTTTCGTGCGAACTCCATGTTGTTTGTTGGGAGTTTTTTGGAGTACTTGGTTTTGTAAGGCCAAAAAATTCCTCGAAGAAATCATTTAGTTAGAATTTTATATCATTTTAATTATTTGATGCATAAATTATAAACAAATAAATCGATATCTTATTTATACACAATATAATTATTCACGGGTTAAACATAGTCACTCGATACACTGATCATGTTTATAGTAAAACAAATTAGCTTGAATGTTGTCTTTCCCCATGAAACAAGACATAAACATTGAAAAATAAATTTTACTCATTCAATTTCTATGGTAATAAATAGAAGGATCTATTGTTTATTTTAGACACCGAAATGGATAAAAGTGAGAAAATATCCGAAGAAGTTGACTCGAAAAATAATTTAAGTAAACACGATGTAGTTTTTTTAGACGACAAACAAAACATTGGTGATATTTATCAGGAGCCATTTACACCAGAACTAAGCATGATAACACACCGAGACACAATTAACAATGAACGAAAAGATTATTCGTGCGACAAGTGCGAAATGAAATTTCAGTTCCGAAGTCATTTGAGTAGACACCAAATATCGGTACACAAAAGCCGCAAAGATTTTGCATGCGACCAATGTGAGAAGAAATTTGTGAAAAAATCAAGTTTGTTCACGCATCAAAAATTAGTACACAAAGATAGCAAAGATTTGACGTGCCATAAGTGCGAGAAGAAATTTGAAAATAAATCAACATTACTCAAGCATAAAAAAATATTCCACGAAGTTTTCAAAGATTACTTATGCGAAAAGTGCGCCAAAAGATTTGGAAATAAATATAGTTTGCTCGCGCACATAAAAACAGTCCATGAGAATTCCAAAGATTTGGTTCATGACGAGCTCAAGATCAAATTTGATCGGAAATCAAATTTGCTCTTCCAACGAAAAACAGTGCACGAAGGTCCAAAAGATTTCTCATGCGACAAGTGCGTGGAGAAGTTTAAAAATAAATCACATTTTCATATCCACCTACAAACAGTACACAAAGTCTGCAACAATTACTCATGCAACGATTGCGGAAAGAAATTTGGACGTGAACATCATTTGCTTTTGCACCAAAAAATAGTTCACGAAGGTTGTAAAGATTATGCGTGTGACAATTGCGAGCAGAAATTTGGATACAAATCGCATTTGCTGGGTCATCGAAGGACAGTCCATGAAGGTCGAAGAGATTTCGCATGTGACAAGTGCGAGAAGAAATTTGGAGATCGAGGCAATTTGATCAAACACCAAAAAACAATTCATGAGGGTCACAAAGATTACGCATGCGACAAGTGTGAGAAAAAATTCGCACAAAAATCGCATTTGCTCTGTCATCAAAAGACAGTACACGAAGGTCGCAAGGATTACCCATGCAACGATTGCGGAAAGAAATTTGGACGTGAACATCATTTGCTTTTGCACCAAAAAACAGTTCACGAACGTCATAAAGATTTCGTATGTGACAAGTGCGAGCAGAAATTTGGATACAAAAGCGTTTTGCTTTCACACCAAAAGACAGTACACGAAGGTCGGAAAGATTTCGCGTGTGGAAATTGCGAGAAGAAATTTACACAAAAACGGAGTCTGCTCTACCACCAAAAAACATTTCACGAAGGTCGCAAAGATTACGCATGCAAAAAATGCGAGAAGAAATTTGGACATAAATCTACTTTGATCATACACCAACATACAGTACACGAAGGACGGAGAGATTTCATATGCGACAAGTGCGAGAAGAAGTTTGGAAAAAAATCGCATTTGCTCTTACACCATAGGAAAGTACACGAAGGTCGCAACGATTTTTCATAAGTGTGAGAAGAAATTTATACAAAAACCGAATTTGCTCATCCACTAAATGACAGTTCACGACGATTGCAAAGATTATTCATATGACAAATGAGAAAAAAATGTACGTTAAAATCAGATTTGTTCAAGCACCAATAGACAGTACACGAAGGTCTAAAAGATTTTTCAAGCGACGAATGTGAGATGAAATAATTATGATTAATAATTTTAAATATGCAGATACTTTTATATATATTTCTAAAAGTCAAAACGCCTATAAACTGTTTACGCTGCCGTCCCATTTTCTAAGAGAAGAGTGACTCTTTTCAATGCGCTTCGTGCTATTAATATAAACGAAATTTACTATGCAATTGACAACCAGCTGAGATTTTTTTATTAAATCTACATCAAAAATATTTTGCAATATATATAACAGATATACGCAGCAGCATCGGTACTCTCGTTGTAACTATACAATGAGCACATGAAAAAGACTCGAGCTCGTGCATTTTTTGCTGAACTCAGGAAGCAAATTGACTTTCTTTTTCCTCGAGTTTACGAGATCAATCACTATCGCGGCGTCTCGACGTCGTCGTCATCGTCGTCATAATGCATAACGAACCAAGAGAGCTCGCAAATACGCTCGTCGCATCCAAGGGTTGTTGCCGCGGCGCGACATTTTAATATCTTTAAAAACGCCGCAGATGAATATTACGAGGAGCATCAAGACTGGCAGGTGTTGCGAATGAATTGTACGAGATAAAAGACGATGAGAGCTGGCACGAGTCTTTTCATCGCTTTTGTATTCACCTCTAGCGCTCGCGGCTGTATCATTTTTATGTAACGTCTCGCGCGGGCGCGCGCGAAACGAAACAAAAAAAAAAGGATGATGATAATAATAATAATGATGATAATAATAAAAGAAGGAGAAGAAACCAACAACGCGCGCGCGACAAAGGATTTTTCTTTTCCCTTAGCCGCGCAGGGCCTTTTAGCAGTTGCAGATAATAGGAGAAAAGCTCGGGCTCGAATCCCCAGGTGCAGGCGCTGCTGCTGCTCGTGATTAAGCCAGCCACGGCGCATTTTAATCAAAAAATATCGAAGTGAAAAGTCTTGTTGCGCCATGATTATATGCGCGGGCGCCTCGCGGTGAAAGAGGATTATTGTGCCACTGTTTGCGGCGTCAGCAGCGGCACTTGGCGCCTCGCAGGTAAATCAAATCGAACGAAGGCTTTTATCCGCACGCACAGATTACGGGCAACGGTACGTTCAAGCTCGACGACTTTGCTCTGATCGCGGATTTTAGAATTGTAAAATTGAGTCTCGACGCGAAATGGCTTGGTGAGTATATCCAACGTGAGGAGCAATTACACTCATCATTGTCCATCACACACGTCTTAGGTTATAAAAGCAGGGGTCGATCGAGTAAAATAATTATAATCTTGATATTGTTATTTGAAAAATGTATTTGTGGTTGATAATAAATCATGTATTAAAATCAATGTCTGTTTCATAAAAAACAACTGGTTGTGGAACCAAAGAAAGCTATTAATGCGCTAATTGATGACGAGCTTCGAATTTGACCGATAGATGTCATAAAATTATAAAATTTAAGTTTTTCTTTGCGAGTTTGAATTCCGTACAAAATATGCGTTCCCCAGTCCATACTTCCAGGTTTACTAATTGGTTTATTAATTGATGAATGTTGCTTTAAAACGGATTGATTCTTTAATAGTATTGAAAATAAAAAATAAAAAAATAAGTCGAATGCATTTTTCTTGGTTCACTTCTTTTAGTTTATTCCCTCTCCTTCAGTGTACGCTGGATTTACGCTTCCTGATTAAACACTACAAAATTAAACTCGAGCTCGACTGTATATTAGCTACTTGTATTACTTAGAGCTTCGATCATGTGTTTACATTATACTATAGATCGAAGGGCATGTTCAGTCAGTACATGTTACGGAGCCGTTGCGTAAACAGCAAAAGAAAATCGCGTCGATAGTGATTTTTCCTGTGAGTGAATACACAAAAGATGTCCAGGCCCAACGGCTTAAAAAAACCAATGAAAATGTTGCGAAAAAATCCCTA
This sequence comes from Trichogramma pretiosum, assembly GCF_000599845.2. Classification (NCBI taxonomy): domain Eukaryota; kingdom Metazoa; phylum Arthropoda; class Insecta; order Hymenoptera; family Trichogrammatidae; genus Trichogramma; species Trichogramma pretiosum. Next base: position 404,743 of record NW_019640811.1, read on the forward strand.
TCGGATGACCGTAGAAGAACAACAGAAATTTATCAGTTCTTTCATTAATTATAAGCAATGCGGATCGGTAGATCTTCAAGGCACTTGTCGCAAGAGAGAAATCGAGCGTCTTCTCGGCGATTCCGTAAATGTTTTCAATGTCGAGTCGAATCGTGATTGTGCAGGAAGAGAATTCATAGATTTTATAGTCGAAATCGGTTACAAGGACGAGCCCACAGTTGATAAAGACGGCAAGCCGTTATCGATTCGCTCTACACCAGTACATATAGCGGCTCATCACGAAAAATTCTACTACGTCGGTGAGCTTTTCAAAATATACGACAAATTCGACGTGAATTACTGCGACGAATCCGGCCTTACACACTTTCACGCGGCCTGTATGTCCGGCTGTCACGGCGTCGTCGAAAGATTTCTCGAGCTCGGACAGGATCCCAATTGCATCGAGCAGATAGGATCGGCTACACCTCCACCGCTGCACTATGCGCTGCGATACGAGCATAAGCGCGTGATCGAATTGCTGCTGAGAAACGGCGCGGATCCGAATTTGGCCGATACGATTGGAGTCGCGCCTCTGCATGTTATTTGCACGCATTGTCAGTACGCCGATAAATTCGCAAAGATTTTATTGGAGATCAGCGACGAAACGGGACGGACGGTGCAAGTCGATGCTAGGAACAAACAAGGCCAAACACCGCTTCAATTGGCCGTAACGAACCTCTTGCCAGATCTGGTCGATGTACTCTTGGATCGTGGCGCCAACACGTCTAAAATCATTTTTCCCAATAAGAGTAATTCAAGCAAAAAATTTGATGAAGAGGATATATATCCGCACTACTATACATTGAGACGAGTATCGGCCATAATGCTCATCGTCGAACGTTTTGAGAAAAAAGGACACAAATTCAGCCGAAGCGACTTCCAAAGCATCAGGCAATTTTTCGTCAATGAAGGACTCTTCAAGAAAGCAGCTTTCACTCATAACAAGTTCAATCTTAACAAGTTCAAGAAAAAAGCAAAACATTTAAATATAGGAGACGAAGATTCGAGTCCGAAGCTTTACGATGTGATTCGGGCACAACCACAAAAGGCGATAAAGCTCGTCACGTACTCGGACTGCTTCGATTTCGCGCGCTCGACAAAATTGTGGAGTTTATCCTACAAGTTTCGAGACCCTTGCGCTTGGCACCTGTGCCAGATAATATTGAAAAAATTTTACACCTGGTACAGGACTTTCTTGTAAATATTGATACACTACAGATTGCCGATTTTTTGCAGATGATCATAGAGCGACTAACGAATAAAGATTTGTGATATATTTCCTTGGCCTTTACAGGTGAAAGCTCGTTAAGGCGATCAGTATAATTGCAGTGCTTTATATAAATCAGTATGTAAATATCATTTAAATAAATGAAATTCAAAAAATAAATGAATTTCAAAAATAAGCTTAGATGTCTCTATTGATTATTATTACACCCCGGAATCTCATGGATTTATTCATACACACATTAAAAATATAAATATGATTTAAAAAAAATTATCCAATAGCCCAATTAAGAACTAGAAAAATCGGGTACCTGTATAACCCTGTATACCTCTATATAAAGCACAAGGACTTGTAGTTATTTTATCAAGATTTATCAACAGAATTATTTATTTATAATTATCACACCGTTGACTCACTGTTAAGAGCTATTTTTCATAGCAGGCACTAGGCGTTATTTTTTCAAGCTTTTATCTTTTCCATATTCATGAATAAACGTCCGAAGGAATGGATTATGTGTCGCGTCTTAATTAACAACATCACGTCTCGAGATGCATAATAACGTAATTAAAATCTGAACCTCGAGGCGATAAAGCAGTGGCTCGCAATTGCCTCGACTAAATGAACAGATGTAAAAAAAGTTTTCCCCCCTCGCGGCAAACGGCCTCTTCCCGAAGAAAATAGCGTCGCCACCGTTTTATGTATAGCGCGTAAGAACTACTGTGTACCTTCGGACGCAGATCGAGCGACACCGAGCCAAGATTTTTTTTTGCCTGTGCAGGTCACGCTTGGCAAGAGGGTGCAGAAAAACAACAACTACAACGACAAAATACAACGAGGTGTCTATGTACTACGTAGCGGGTTCTATAAGCCAGCGGTGTAGTTGTCGCGCGCAACGCGTCCTCCTCGTGATTCATACATTATGCACGGACTAATGCTGTTTTTATTCAAAGCTTTTCCAGGTGAACGTGCTATATACTCGGGTACACATAAAGTTTCCACTCTAGCAGTATGCCAGCGTACGCATACACACACACACACGCACACATTTTGGAACGTTTTACGAGGGCGTAATTTAATTTTTCAAATTTAAGGAGTGCCGTCGACCATTCTTCTTGGGAGATGCGATGCCGTGCTCGTGCAGGCAGTTTCCTTCCTTCCTTGCTTCTCTCTCTCTCTCTTTCTCTTTTCTTTCTCGTAGCTCTGCTCGAGAAGAGAGTGAGAGAGAGAGAGCAGCTCCATACTTCATTGCGCGCGGGACAAAGATTTTTTCATGAGCTTTCAACCCCAGGCGCGCGCGAGAGACGCGAGACGCTGTGTGCTAGCTGCGACGAAGTTAAAACTTTTTCGCGCGTTATACGCTTTCGGCGACGACGTGGTGTTCGCATCGCTATTTATGTAACGACTTTTATATAGCGCCGCATGGCATGATTGAATAATACGAGTTCTACATAAATACAACTTGCTGCAGCGTGGCGTACATATAATAAAATGAAATCTATGAACTTTTCGCGTGTACATACTCGTGCGAACGAAGTGACTGCGTTGATCTGAATTAATGGGTTAAAAAGCTCGCGTGAATGCGATAAATTTGTAAAGAGGATGTAAAGAATTTTTCAGCATACGAGCCCGTTTGAGGCTGATTTCGCGCTGAGCGTGCTCAGTGAGTAAGGCATTCGTATACAGTCAAGGAGAGCAGCGCGCTATGTGGCGACAAATCACACTTCTCCTCGTACTGAAATCAATTGAATACAGGTCGAGGAGCCCTGATTACAGTCGAGGAGAAGTGTGAATTGTCGCCACGTAGCGCGCTGCTCTCCTCGACTGTATGCGATCCCGCAGACTCGAGCCGAGACGACTCGCTCAGCTCGCGTGCGTGTAGCCTGTGCTGTCTGCTACATGTCAAAGTGGCAGGCCAACTCGCGCTGCCTTTAACCTCTCTTTCTTGAATACAAACATATCTACACGAGATAGAAATGTCATTTTTAATTCATGTTTGTGTTCGCACTAAACACGATGACTGTAAAAATGAAGCAGTAGAAACTGAATAATGGAAAGAAATGCAGCGTGACCGATGTTATACCGACTCTACTCATCAAGACACTAGGAAAATCAGTGTAATGAGATTCAAGTTGGCACAACCAGTGCTTTATGCAACCTCTCGTTTTTCAGAAAAAACATATCCACACAAGTTGCATGTACAGTATTTTACACGAGACATACGCATATACAGTATGTAGACGAGAGCCGAAAACTAGCGGCCAAGTTACAGTTTTTAGTTTAGAGTGCTATAAAGAAATTAAATGGAACATAACAATTATGCATGATATAGTTCTCAAAACGAGCTCTTATGCAGAAAAATTGTTAACACATCAATGGCTGTTAGCGGTGTGGATACGTCTCAGCGTGTTTGCAGCGTTGCGGACGCTGTAGTGCCTCGGCTGCTTCGCTTCGCTACGCAGCCTCGGCGACTACAGCGCCCCAACGCTGCAAACACACCTCGACTGTATCCACACCACATACAGCCCTTGATGTGTAAATAACTAGTAAAGAGAACATGCAGTGCCAAAATAGTAATTTTCGATACAAGTGCCATAAGTAACACTTTTTGGCACGGCGTAGTTTAGGGCCCGAGCGCAGCGAGGGTCCTAATAGCTGGGCCGAAAAGTGTCCCCTATGGCCCGAGTATCGAACAACGTTTTATAGTACTGTGCAAAGTTCACATTTATGCCCCCTTTTCCGATGCATAAGTCGCACTTTCTGGTAGCGCGAAGTGAGGTTAGCGCACGAGCGTATGCGAGTGTGATGCGAACGCAGCGGTGCCAGAATGTGCGACTTATGCCACCGAAAAGCGTGTCATAGATATGAACTTATGCCACGCAGTGCTATAAAATTTATTAAGTTTTAAGTACAATTCTTCTCACTTTACCACTTGCAGATTTACAGATATAAATGTGCGCCATCTAGCAATGAAGACTGGCTTTGATTACAATTGAATTTCCATAGTATTTTTCAACAAATAAAGCAAAAATTGATTCACTGTTGAAACCCAAATTTTGAATGAAAGTATGTTTAAATTCGACTACAGTGTCTAATATTTTTTGATTATACTTTTATGTGAAAATCCATTAGTTCATGAAATTTCCAAAACAGAAGTATAATCGCATACCTTATTTTTGCTGAAGGTTGCCCTGGGCTCCAGGTACTCCGGAGGTTATCACCGACAGCGCGCTGAAGCATATAGCATGGTGGACAATTGAAAATTAAACTGACACGATGCTGGTCTGCTCTTGCCAACCTGCGAATCACAATTTTTGTTATTATAATAGATTTCATGTAAAACTTTAGTCATAGAATTTTCTCAGTTGAAGTTCTACTTTGTGTTTCCCATCGGCGATCCTCTTGCAACGTAAATATTAGAAAAATTTCGTTTCAAATGATAGCAATCGTTTTTAATTATTTCAATATCATTCTCATTTCAAAATCTTAAATTCGCAACTCTGTGAAAAATGAATCGTATGATACACACGGCTCGGGCTCGCCGATACACACACGCTTTGATTCCGTCTCCTCCTTATTTTCGGAGCGCACGAGGAAAAAAGGGTCCCACAGGCGCCCGCCTCTATACATACATATTGTGTAATACACTTGGTCGTTTCTTTTGACTCGCGATCGTGCTACGTGCAGTATGTAATACGTACACGGCGGCGTCGCCATATCTAATTAAACTCGGCACCACGTATAGATACACACATACTCACAGTCAAGTACTCTGCTTTCGAGAAAAGGGCAGCGAAGTTTTTAATACTCCTCATAAACAGACGACGACGGTAGGTAGGTATACGGCGAAGTGGCCTCTGGGAACGTATGGCGAGTTTGAATTAGCGGAGACATATTCATACGCGCGCGGAGTTTTCGCGACGGCGGCGGCTGCGGCTGCGACGTACGGCGACGGCATCGAAAGAGAGTTGGGTTTGTACTCCTCCGAGGGCACTCCGTCATCTCGGCTATACGTACGTGTGTATATATGTGTGCGTTTTCCTACATACGAGCGCTCGAGTCGCTCTCTCGTGCCCTCAGGGAGAGGAAAGACGAAAGAGCGCACGCGACATTTCCACGTGCATATAACTCCCGAGCTCATTAATTAAGTCCTTTTTGCCGACTGACCCCTTACGTCGTGTATACCGTATGCTTTATGTGTGCGAGGTTCGACTCTCGCTGCTATATGTGTATGGACGACGTGTATAAATATATACGAATGTATAGGGCGTGTAGCAGACGTTCAGGGGAATTGAGTTTGTAAAAGAGTATACGGATGTCGGTCCCGAGTCTTGAAAGAATAACAAGAGCATCGAAATTATAATTATTTTTCGGGATATAAATGTATTATTTGAACACGAATTTGCGACATGATTCAAGCGTAATCTAACGTACCATATTTTAATCCAAAGTTACTTACTCGCATAGCTACAGGATATACATCGAAATTTACAGTACGTTCCTTTTATCTTATTCAACGTGCGTAGTCTTGCGGGCTAACAAGAAGCAAATACGTATACACACGTATACTTTCTTTCCGTGCTCTCAATATGTGCTTAGAAGAGAGAAAAGCACGGAAAAAGAAGTCGACTACGGAAATATATATTATAAAATAAAGAAAAAAAAAAAAGAGAGCCGAGGAGACACCAGAAAGAAAATGGAAAACGGGTGGTATACACGGAGCGCGCAGCACAGCGCAGCGAGTAGAAATTGATGGAGCCGAAAGAGGAGAGAAAACGCACGAATGCATGTACATGGCGGTGGTACGTATATAGGATGTGAAAGAGAGTTAAAGTGGCGAAAAGAGATAGAGGCACGAAACGAACGGGTTCGGCGTAGTAGTAGCGGTCCCAGAGTCCCCGAGCCGATTCAGCCAAGTTATTTAAATTCAAATTCGAAATATCATCGAGGCTCGCTAATATATTGTTTGGTTTCGAGCTTTCGACGAGCTAGAGTCGAGTCAATTGAGTGCACGAATCGTTGAAAAAGTTGGACGAAAAATCAACGCAGCTCGAGGTCGACGATTTAGTAAGTTTCGAGATTTTATGAATTATAACGAGCCTCTGCAAAGCGACGTCGTAATGCGACCAGCTCGAATAAGTTATCGCCCTTGGAACGGATCGCGTTGGGCTGCAATGCCTAAGAGCAAACTCGAGTCACCTGCCCGAGCGATGCGAGCTTACATTATACACTATGTAAGAGAAAGAAGGTGGGGTGGTGGTACACACAGCACAGCAGACCCCCCAAGCTCTGGTGCAGCGTACAATGTGCAGGGCGCGCACAAGACGCGCGTGTGTTGTTGTCGTCGTCGTCGTCGTCGTCGTTGCAGTGTTGTCTCGAAGCGACACGTTGCCCTCGCGTCGCCGTCTGCACAAATTGTTTAAGGGATAAGGGAATTGCAACGAGCCCAAAGTACGACGAGTGGTGCAAGGCCGCCAGCGAATCGCTGCACACACGGAGCACTGTACAGCTGCCCGTGCGTGTTTCATAATGTATCCGCGCGCGCGCACACAGAAATACACCCCCTCGCACCGGACTCGAGCCCGAAGTATTTCCTATGATTGGTAACTGTACTTGCGAGGCCGATATAGCCCGATGTGATCGTGTCCGGCTTGTCCGGCCGAGTAAGACGTGGATTTTCGTGTTTTACTTATTAACGCGCTCGCCTACTATCACGCTTCGCCTCTGAGGGATTACCGATTTATGCACCTGTGTATATACGTAACAGGCCAACCCATCGGTCAAATCGTGTAGCCTGCTAATTAGACCTGTTCTGAGACGTTGAGCCTGTGTATATGCGCACGAGCGGTATCGTTGCAGTTATTGAGAAAATTTTAAATGACCTGAAAATGATTATTATTAATTATTAATAAATGTTGACCACATCTCCATCTCTTAGCAAAGATTTACGCTCGTTTCGGTCGGCACTTGTAGAGAAGGTGAATCTGGCGGGCAGCGTCAAGGAGTGCAAAAACGCCAAGGCGTTCAAACGCCTGCGGAAGCTCGTGCCAGGAGCCGAAAATTGGATGGAGGCGTGCGTGCTTTCAAAGTACGCGAACCAGACGTTTGTGCTGTTTGCCTTGCGAAAATCGGGTTCGAACTTCGCCATCTGGTCATCGTACCTACACGAAGTGCTGGAACTCTTTGTCAGGAGAGATCAATCCAAAAAAAAGGAACATTCCATCCCGTTCCAGCTCTTCCAGGACTTTGCATCGGCAGTGGCCAAAGCCAATTGCCGTGCTTCCGCGTATTTCATAGAAAGGCTTCAGCAGCTCTAGAGCTGCGACTTCCGCTTCGAAATCGTCGCCAATTTTTATTCGCTCAAAAATATGAAAATCGAGGCGTTGCAGGTGAAAGAGTGAAAGGTCGATCATCAAGGTAACTCCTTGCGACGCAGCTTGTTTCGTTCTGTACGTGTCAGCAGGACTGGTGGTGTTGTCTCAGGTCGGGCTGCGCAGCGACGATGAGTTGGTCTCGGTCGGTTTTCGGATCGGCGTCGGTTCTCTAGGAATTCCTCGAGAGAGACCCGTGACCTTGGCCTTGAAATATTCTTCCGAGTATGTAAACTTAAAGTAATCCGTAAATGTGAATACTTTCGCCGCCTTTTTGCGACTCAACTGAATCAAGTCGTAGAATGACAGACTTGAATTCCACATGATTTTTTTCGTGTCCCTCACAAACTCTTCGTCATGCAGAGATTGATGAATATTTGTACTTGATGAATAGTGCCCTGATCGTCAGATAGGCGTTTTCGTCCAATTTGTATCCTCTTTTTTCAAGACCTCCGATGACGAGGCTGATGCCATGCAATAACATTTCATACTCATTATCCTGAAGATCTAAATATTTTTCGTCAAAGTTACTCACAGTGGGAAAAGTGAATTGTGACAGATCAGCGCCATTATCCAAGAGTTATACATCGACACTGCCCGACGAAATATTAGCCACGGCCCATTGAAGCGGTGTACGACCCAAATTGTCCCGAGTATCGACCTGCACCGCCCGACCGACGTCTTTGCAGATATTTAAGAAAGTATCCAACGCCCAAAATTGAAAGTCATCACTCCGCCAAATAACGTGTAGCGGAGTCATGCCATCTTTGCCAGCCAAATTCGGATCGGCGCCATTTCTCAGTAGCAATTCGACCACATCACAGTGAACTTTCCTCGACATAGCCAAGTGTTGCGGTGGCAGACAATAACTTTGACAATTAGGATCCTGACCGAGCCTGTGAAATTTCTCGGCGACTTCTACCACGCCGAATTCACAGCCCGCGTGAAAATGCGTGTATCCATCTTCAGCGAAGTAATTCACATCGAATCTATCGTAAATTTTAAAAAGATTATCAAATCTACCGTAGATTTTAAAAAAATTTCACAAACGAGACCCCATCCTGAAATACGATTCTGTATCATATGATTTATCGGTGTGGTGCGATGCAACAGAGGCTTGCCGTCCTCGTCGAAGTCCGGCTCATCTTTGTAGCCGGTGCTGATCACGAACTCAATGAATTTTCCTCCCATTAAATGATAAGACTTTTTACAAGTTATGTCAAAGATAAGTTAACACTATTTTTCAGGTGATAAAATAAAACTATTTTTACATGCACTACTTGCTTATAATTTTCTCCATAAAAATTAACTTTTTTTGAAAAACTGATACAACCATTGGAAAGAACAGACGAAAATCTATCGGAATGCATATGCGTAATATTTTTTCAGGCCCAATTGCGCTGGCCACGACGAGTTAAAAAAGTTGCGATGCTTGAAAAATTGCCCCGCGCAAGCGCACTGTCTGGTCGAGCGTGGAATACGTCATATGCATATAACAGACTCATCGCGCGAGTCACGTACATATGTGCGCGCTCACACGCACGTATATAATATGTAAAAGCGCGCGAGTTTTGCCCGCGCGAACGTAAAATATAACTCATTTAATTACAAATTCCATTAAAATAAATGCCAGTTCAGAAACAAACTCCACATATCAGCATTAAAGTGCTCACGTGTGTACGTATCTCTCTTTCTCTCTTACACTCTTTCTCTCTCTCTCGGCAACATGTCTTAATCAGGTTAATATAAATGTGAAATATGCAGGGGTTTGACCCGCTCGCTGCGTGTGGAGTGCCTCCGTACACATACACGTATACCCTCGGGTCAAAGGGTTACAACGTGGGCTCGACTCTTTCTTTCGTGCCGGATATTGTCGCATAGTCGCCACTTGCTAAATAGACGCTCGATGCGCAATTGTCTCCGTGGCGTGGGGCGGGGGTCGAGTCAGAGAACGAAGAAAGAGTCGTTCTGTACTTTCGACTATCTGCTCTCGGCTTGTGGTCCTTAAGTATTAACTCCGTTTTGAATTTTAAATTACAATATAACTAAGTTTTACGAAGTATTAATTTTTAAATTCTTTCTCCGTGTAAATTATGCTACTGCGTTCATGAACTATGCAGACACGTTCGAGTTTTTCGCTCGTTCTAATCGAAGCAGTTTTTTTCTTTATTCCGATAGCAAGATTAAATTTCGATATTACACGAGTATCACAAATTTCAAGTTAAAAAACCGCACAAAAGCAATCTGCCGCAAAGAAGAAGATATGTGGCATGCACACAGACGCACGCGGTCGTACACGTACATTGAAAAAACAAAGCTCAAGGGCAATAGCTTTCCTTCTTCTTTCATTTATTGAATAAGTAAAGTAAAGGTAAAACGTTTATCCTGCGCCGTTTTTCAATAAGTTTATTTATACGTCCGGAGCAGTGCGGGTACTGTAGAATCTGGTCACCTGGGGAAATCTCCGATAACTGGTTTATTGCTGACCATGACTGTATAAATATTAAATCGATTAATAAAGAACAAAATCACTGTTTGTTTCGATAAATCTTGATAAAACCTATCTTGCCTTGCCAGGAATGAAAATCATTTTTCAACGAATTTTTATTCGATGAATATATGTCTATCATTTAAAATATTTATCGAAAATCATTTCTATTGTATTTTTTGTTTGCAAATGCGTCAATCATTTTATTTTTCCAATTTTACGATTCATCAATATATGGAAATAGCTAAAAAAATTTACTTATAAGAGAAAAAACTAAAATAACTCACACTGATAAACAACAAATGAAAATTATTATAAAAATTACAAAAACCTTGTTTGCGACTGATTGATAATTAAGTGATTTATTTATAAAAGTATTAATGACCTGTAATTATATCATAAATCAACTGAAATATATAAATTGAGACTGATCAAGAATCCAAAATGAATCCCTTTTCCTTCTTCATGCTCGCCTAATAGACTCGACACAAATATAACTTGACTTTCGCCTCAGCGCTCCGACGACGACTCACTAATCATACTTGCTTAATTAATGCTATACTTACAAATTGGGTTCATGGCCCCCTGGATCTAAAATGACAAAATCATAAACACTGTAGTGTCTGTATTATATCATCGGATGCCTAATAAACGACTATACACACGATAATCCACATACTTAAACTGGCGCTTACGAGACGTTTTCATGTTTGCCTTAGTTGTGTACATAATGATCATTGAGATCTGTCAAAACCGAAAGTCGTACACCTTCTTTTCTATCATGTTTGCCTAATCATTGAAGTATCGGATTACGAGCCACGTGGTTCGCGAAAGTCGAAATTGTAAATACGATTGTAATACTCTTTCGAGCACATGGCGTACCTCGCAGGTGCGATACAAATGTCTTATTCAAGAACATTAGAGCAGTATAAAATGAGAAGGAATATTTTTATTACAACAGCGACAGCTTAAAACCAAACATTTGCTTTAATTTAATATGTCAGTGAGTATGGACGAGCTCACTCAGTGGCGTCATATACCTATTAAAATAAGTTGAATCCAAAACTGCTTACATTTTCTCTTTAATCACACTAGCCTGATATAAATGGGCTGAGCGGGTGTTTTAAACGTATAGTCCCAGCAATCCCAGCAATTTTAAAAAAAGGTACGAGTTAAATAACTTCGAAAAGTGAATAACACAACAAAATTTACTTTAACTAATTATGTTTTGATATAATAAAATAACATTAGAGGAACTCATGATAATATCATGAATAAATATTTTTAAATAAGTCTTTTAATGATTACATTAAACTTTATACATTTACTAAATTGTAATGCGTGAGTGATGCACAGAATCAATGTATTTTTTAAGATTAAAACTCTTACTTGATGATTCTTTTCCGCTCACGTACACGTTTGAGATTATTGTGCACCGAATTGATGTGTAATTTTTGAGGAAACACTTAAGAAAAAATTTCTTTTCACATACATTGCATATATACGAAATACCATTAGCACTGAATTGATATGGATTTTGAGATAACCCTTTTGCACAAATGTCTTTCTGCAAATATTTCATGTGTGTGAAACATGAATCGATGTGGATTTGGAGAGTACTCCTATATGCCATGAATTTTCCTTCAATGATAAATATTAATAGGAAAAAAAGAGAAATTAATTAATAATTTTAGTTGCACCAAGTGCATTGGAAAAAGCCACTCTTCTCTTAGAAAATGGGATGGTAGCGTAAACAGTTTATAGGCAATTTGATTGATTGCAGAGTAGCGCGATGAAAATTTCCCTGAAAAAAAAGAGTCACTCCCAATACGTGTATAATACGAATGATACTCTCGCCTGAGCAACTCTTTTTTCGACACTTTCACGCATTTTCATTGAGATTAGTCAAAACCGACATTTTGTACATTTCCTCTTCAATCATGTTTGCCTGTTACAGTAAGATAAGTAGAGTCTCCCGCCACACCCATTCTCCTTTTGTTACTTTCACGTATACACGTTGAGATTGGTCGCGTCCAAAATTGTGAACGCTTTCTCTTCCATCATATTTTCCTAATTAACTCCAATTAGAAAAAATCAAAATTTTGGCTCTTCTTCAGCAGTTCAGAAGTGCTCTGATGGTGGCGCTACAGAATATATTGTTTTTTTTTTGCCTTTTGACTGCATTCAACGCTTATATGATCAATTGAATTTGAAGCAACCAGTACTTCATTGCTTTTCGAGCAGTTTTAAATGATATATTCGTTACAAAAATAATGTTTTAAGACTGATTTAGTATTTGCGTTAATTGTGTAAAAACAATAATAAAAATTCCATTATTTATTAGTACTAGCCTCCACCGCAAGATGTCTAGTATCTTTATCTGTAAATCTGCAAGTGGCAAAGTCAAAATAATTGTATAAGTTGAAGTTAAAAAATGATAAAATTCAATCTAAAAAGCTCATCGACAATAATCGATTGATGTTTTAACATGTACTTATTATTCATCTACTTAGTGTGATATGTTTTCAATTGTGTAGCGGCACAGTTTCAATTTTTAAGCGAGAGATTTCAATTCGTCAGCGTGCTACCAACAAAACTCGATTTTGCAACAACATCTAAGAAAATTCTATTGCCATTGAATGCCTCATTATTCATCGTACAAAAGTCGTAATCTAAAAGAAACGCAAAAAATTTTCCAATTAAAATTTTAAAAACAGCTGCACAGCTGCAGCACATGAGATTTCTTTTAGGATAGATAATTCGAATCGATCGAGATCAAGTCACGAGTATAAGCGATGAACATGACATTTTTAGGAACAATTGAACGGGACACTTAACAAAAATCAAAAACTCTCGAAGTTCATCTTATCAAATCTGCATGTCTAATATCAGCAGTAGCGCGCGGCGCAGGAAATAAACGTTCAATGCCGCTCCGTATACGCGAAGTAGGGAGAGTAGGAAGAGGAGGTCTCGTACGTCCCACGAGAGATAAAAACCCATGAAACACATGCACGTGTATGTTTGTATATGTGTGTGTGTGTGCACGTGTTTATACACAATGCAAGTGTACGTATAGGACATCGTAATAACACGTACACAGAGCCCAGTGTTAGCGCGCGCAGCGAAGATTGCTGGAAGGTATATCGCGCGTCAGTTATGCCACTAAACGAGGCGTGATTATCGTTTCCCCGACGACGACGACGACGTAGCGTATCAAACTTTCCCGATTAATCAACGCGACGGTGTAAACAGCGCACGCACGCAAACCATCGTGGAAGCAAGAGAGAGAGAGAGCGAGAGAGAACGTCCAGAGCTCGTTGATAGCGCGCGAGGCAGTCACACACAACCCCTTTTCATTGACTCGGGCGTACATATAGTAGGTGTGCGGTGACGACGACGCGAAGCCGCAAGTCCGTAATGTAAACTAATTAAACTGGCGCGGTCGGAGGGCAGCAGCTAATGCGTCCATTATACATGCGCGCATTGGTCGCCTTGACTCGCTCGAACGCTAGCTCGAGCCATAAGCGCGCCATAAGCTTGGTGTATATGCATATTCTAAGGCGTATATATATGTACGACGCGCGAGAAAACCTTCTCTCCGGCTAACTTTTGCGTATCTCGACCCTTGTTTGATGTGTCCCTTCTTCTGATACTGCGCGACAATCGTGTCGCGCGAAGAGTCGACTCGTATTCTTTGCTGCAGAGAGAGAGGGAGACAGAACGAGTTGACATTGCCCTCCTGAAATCGATCACTTTATTTTTCTCTCTCGAGCTGCGATATCCAATATTCCAAATGACCGTAGCAGTAAAAAATACATCTCAGCGCCCACCCTTCTCCAAAAAGGCAATATACAGCAGTAGAAGCGGAAAAATGATGTTTTCTTCTTTTCCAATCATTATAATTTTAAATGAGCTCCATATCCAATTCACGCGCGTATCGATTCTCTCTTATACCATTTCTTCTCTCTGTCTTTCTCTTACATACACATCTAGATGGTAAATATTTAACAGCTATATCGCACACTGGACCATTTCTGGGCGCAATCAATTTGACGACGACGACGGCGGCGGCGGCGGCGGAGGCGACGCAATGCCACGACATACACGCGCCCAACGGTCGTGCAGTCCCCGCGTATGTGCACACATTTCACCGGCATTCGCATCTCCAACGAGCGAGAAAAAAAAGGGCAAGGTGGAAACGAAGGAAGGCAGCGAAAAAAAAATGAAACGACACATATACAAGTACACACACGCACAAATAAATATATATATAGCCGAGCTCGAACTGCCACCCTTCTAAGCTCGAGTAGTGGTACAACACTACAGAGCCGCCCTATCTAGGTCCGAAATAGTCCGAAGTCGTAGGCATATAAGAGAGAGAGAGAAAGTATCAACGAGAGGGGCGCGACTATCAATTATTAACACTTCCATCTGTTAGTATATCTAACCTTTCTCTCTCTCTCTCTCTTGCTGTCTAGTATAGTATCTCGTACACCGCCACGAGCCGCCGCCACCACCACCACCACCCCCTTATGCTACAAACCCTCGGCGTACACGCACACACATTCAGACGGTTTTCAGGCTGCCTGTGCACCGTACGCCGTGTACGACCGCGCTCTCAACTTGATACAATGTTCCGAGATAGAGAGAGAGAGAGAGAGAGAGAGAGAGAGCCCAGTGTATGTATACGTCATAATATACTAAGTAAGCCTTATGGCGAGGCTAAACTAACATCGTGCTGCTGCTGCTGCTGCTGCAGCTCTTGGCCGCCGTATCTCCTGCACCACGTCCGTCTAGAATACACTTTATATAATATATAATACGTCGAGCGAGCTAAATCAATTTTGAAAAATGACTGCTTCGTCTTCGCCCTGTACATTGTATATACAGGGGCATAATAAATGAACGACAAAAAAAAGTTGAGAATCGCGCGAGAATTTCAATGGAAAGTGTAAATAAAAAACTGCACATAACGGGCCACTATGTATCGCTTAGTTCGATTGCTCTTATCCCAAAAATTCTTGCTGCATTATGAATCGCGTGCACGAGGGCGTGTATCATCATAACTATAAGTGTGTATGTCTGTGTATGTGCCAGATAGAGAGAGAGAGAGTAATACCCAGCCGTGCAATTGTACAAAGCGCATTGGCGTTTTAATCAAACACCGTGTCTATATATAAACAAGCAAATTGCGTATACCATACGCACCTCTCCTTCTCTCTTTCTGGCACACACTTGCTCTCTGTCTCTCTCGAGCACTACGTGGGGTCTCTGCTTACAAATTGGCACTCGCTCACACCCTCGAATTTATACTCTACTACTATGTATAATATAATATATACGCACACGCGTCCAATAATTATCATACGCCCGTATATACTTTTAGTTTTTCGCGCGCCTTGACAATAGATACAATTTTGTTTTTACCAGTCGCTATTATTCGTTGTATTTGCGCGTGCATATGATACGTACGTGCATAGATGATATATAGAACCAACTGCCCGAGCAAGTGTGATATGATATATTATACGATTTCGAGACGATCGTCGCACATGCTATGGCCTGTAGTTCGCGAATGATCGATCACTGCGCGTCTAGTAAAAATTTCGAGATACGGATACGCTAATTGGCCGTTAATCGTCGATTATCCATAATTCGCGATGACGAAACGAGGGCCAGCTGCAACTGTCATGTTTTTTTTTCACGATATAATTTTCAACGCGAAAAATCACGATTAGTTATGGAGAATATAAGGTATTGGAGTCGTACGGTCTAGCTCGTACGGACCCCCTCTCATATACTTCTTACAGCGGCTTATATTTACTGTAATATGCATTCGTTACGGAGGCTATTCATAAGGCATAGCGTACGTCTTTTATGCTGCATACCCTTCACATGTGGACAACCCGCGTCATCATATATGCTAACGAAGTTTCGGGCTGATCGTCGGCTTTTTTCGACATTTACATTGAATTAGATGTTTAATGATTTTTTTAAAATAACAATAAACAGTTGAACCTTTGACATATTTTTATCACAGTCAATTTTCGATCAGCAACATATAATTAAGCTCTCATTTAGTTTATCTGACCCACTGATGGATTATTTACTCTTGTTTGTATACAAAACATCTCAATTTAGAAGCCCCTACACGTTCGATTGTATCTCGTGTTAATGTTTGCAATGTGTCTGATTTAGTTAGCTCCTGACGGGCCAAGACATCGAGCAACGAGTAAGTGATACCAATCGGTTTTGCGATTGAATTTTACCGACCAATAAAAAATTCTTAATCAACGCGTATCACCCGCAATGTCTCGTCCTCGAACTCCGCCACCGCCGTACCAGCTGGAGCCGTCGGGTCTCAGGATGCAGCTGAAGATCGTCAAGCTGCTTCGCCAGTGGAACTTGAGCTTCAGCGGCGAGGAGAACCACGCGGACAGCGCTGAATTCTACGTGCGTATGCAGCTGTGTCGATCCAGCATGGAGAGCGACGTGCCCGATCGGGAGCTACTTCGCGGGCTGCCGATCGTATTCAGGAGGGGGGCTCTAGCCTGGTTCTGGCTGAACAGATTTAAATTCGACTCGTGGGTCCAGTTCAGCCTAGAATTCGATATGAAGTTTCTGACGCCGACAACGACTCCAACTGAAGAACCGAGGATCTACGAGGCGAACCCGGTGGAACCCGGCCCAGTCCAAGGACAAACTGTTATACATGTCAGAATTCGTGCCTTTCGGCCGTTTCAATACTTGATCAACTGGTGGAGGTATTTCATCGGTAGAAGATGACGAAATGAAAAAGATCAATTATAATTTATCGTAATTTATAATTATTATAAATCGTTATAGTAATTGATAAATTATGAATAATTTGTGATTGCCGTCGAACGGTGTGTATTTTTTTAACAAAGAGATCTTCGATTGTAAATCCCGGGAGCGATGTATTTTATGAGTATAACTAACGAACTTGTTTTTAGATAATTTTATCTATTGATTTTACAAATTTAGCTTGTTGAATAAAACAAAGTAATGAAACAAATGAATTTTTACGTGCATGTAATATTAAATCGAATAAAATAAGTGATTATCTTGTTATAAAATGCTGTTACCTGAAGTTAATTATGCAGTTTTGATAGGTCATTAACAAAACCAAGTAAATAAGTTTCTGCTTTGAATTTTTGAGGAACGACTAAGACACTGTTCATTTATTTCATGTACGAGAAAACGGACCCACAGCGATCTTAGAGTCATATTGACCAATCACATGAACATAAAATTAACCCAAAAAAAGCTCAGCGATTTTATTGCTGCATTATATTTACGATTCACAAAGAAAATATCAAGTTAGTGATGACGATTGGCCAAATAAATATTTTTTCTGCCAACATGGAAAAGTTTGTACCCCAGAAATATTCCACAATATCTAATAGATTTTTTAGCGAGCCTTGAAATCTATCGACGTACTTAATCATATAGTTGGAAACGTTCCGCTATTATTTAATGCAACTACAATTAAGATCAAATATTAACGCGTTCATTAATTTTAGCTCGATCAGAAATTTATAATCGATCTCTCATTTAATTAACCTAGCACAGTGATCGAATAGTTACTCAGTTCGTATACAAAACAGCTTCATCAACAATAACAAGTATCTTTAATTGAGAAGACACTAGACGTTCATTTGACCATGTGTCAAATTTAGTTAGCTACCGACCCACAAATATCAAACAACGAAAAAGTAATACCATCGTATATTACGACTCGACATTTTCGAGTTTACTAATTTTAATCTGCGTATCGCAGATCGACGAGTAGGTGCGTGCGACAAGCTCAGCGATGTATTACAGTCAGATCGGCTCATTGGGTGCAGCTCAAGTGGTACCCGAGGGACGCGAGCTCACACCGTCGCCGGAGCCAGACAAACGAAACCCATTGATGTTCCTAACCCAACCGACGACCCCATCGACGATCGACGGCGATTTATCGGTTATCTCGACGCAGCTGAAGATCGCCCAGCTGCTGCGCGTGTGGAACTTGAGCTTCAGCGGTGACGAGAACGAGGACCAGACCAAAGAGTTCATTCTGCGGCTGGGGGAATTTTTCTCCAGCATCAGGAGCGAGATCAGCGAGAGGCAAGTATTTTACGCGCTGCCGATCGTCTTCACCAAATCGGCTCTCGAGTGGTACGTGCGCTGGAAAACCAGGTTACATACTTGGAGCCAATTCCAGGACTTGTTTCGGGCGTACTTCATCGAGGGATTGCGGCTAATGAATGGGCATGAATAGACGAAGTCAACTTACAACGATCCAAGAAACAAAAAGATGATAATCACAATCATCGATTGTAAAATCGTAAGGTTGAATAGTGAAACAAATAATTTCTTTTTTGATACTTTCTTTAAAATTTTGATCAAATTATTGAATAAAACAAAGCAATTATGAATTTGACGAAGAGATCTTCGATTGTAAATGCCGAGAGCGATGTATTTTATAAGTATAACTAACGAACTTGTTCTTAGATAATTTTATCTATTGATTTTACAAATTGAACTAGTTGAATGAAACAAAGTAATGAAATAAATGAATTTTTACCTGCATGTAATATTAAATTGAATAAAAAAAGTGATTATCTTGTTATAAAATACTGTTACTTAAAGTTATTTCTGTATTTTTGATAAGTCCACAACCAAGTCAATACACTGCTACTTTCAGTTTTCGAGGAACGACCAAAGCATCGTTGATATATTAGATGCTATGATAAGAACAATAACCAAAAAAAAGTTCTTACCATTTGATCACTGTACTATCGACAATGAAGCCAAAAACCAGAAAATCACCTACAAAACGAAGTGCTTGCGTCACACGCTATCGTTTGTGCGTTTAAGAGACTCTTAATCTTTCACATACTCGACTCTTCGTCTTTTCTTTTTACTTTATACATGACCGATTTTCTGTGAAGTCGGATGACACAATAAATTTTTTTTTAGATAACATGAAAAACTTGTTTACGATAGCAGAAATATCGTTAAAATTTTGGGACAGTCTATCGCCCTTTTTCAGAGGCCGAAAGTCTACATTTTTCCGAGGTTCAATATTATCGTAAGTATTTAAAAAATTCCTTGCTCAATGTAGAGAGGCGTACACGAAAAAATGACCACGAGAGCTTTTTTGTTGAAAATTTTCCAAATTGTTAGAAAAAACATACTTGGAAGAGATTTGAGCAAGCCAAAGGTTTATTTCAATTGAAATAAATAAAAAAATCACAAATAAATCGAGTTCAATATGGACTTTCATTTCTAGAAAAATTCACAGAGCTTCCTCAGGGTGTCAGCTATTAATTTATCAAAATGTTGTTATTGGCCTTCAAATCGTACGACGTAAAAAAATCCGAGTATATTGAAAAAATTTCTATTTTTTATTATTGATTAGTTGAATGATTAGTTGATTGATTGAAGGATTAGTTGCATCATTGACCTATTTACTCATTGCATTTCTTAGACCATTGCAGTATTTTATCAATATTTTAATATTAATATTTTAATATTAATAAAATATTAATTGTAACGCGATGATTAATCTTATTTGGATCATCCAGCTTTGTATACAAACGATTGATTTTACAATAACAAGTAATTTTGATTGAGAATAAACTATACGTTGAACTATGTCTCGTGATTCGTTAATTTTGTCAATGTGTTCAATTTAGTTGGTTCCTGACAGGCAGACATCGAACAACGAGAAAGCGATACCATCGTTTATTTCATCTACAGTGGAATAAAGCCTGAATCAATAACGTTCCACAATGTCTTTGCAGTATAAGAGTCAGGCAAATGTACATGTACTAACGTGGAGATCCGATATTACAACGCAGCTGAAGATCGCCAAGCTGCTGCGTCTGTGGAACTTGAGCTTCAGCGGTGACGAGAACGAGGACGAGACCAACGAGTTTCTTATGCAACTGAGGGCATTTTTCATCAGCGTCAGTCCTGAAACGAACGTGAGGGACATATTTTTCACGCTGCCGATGATTTTCCAGAAGGCGGCTCTGAAGTGGTATGTGTCCCAAACATACGCATTCGATTCGTGGATTGCCTTTAAAGATGCATTTGAAGGGCGCTTTGTTTTTAAACTGTATGATTATTAAATTTTGAAACGTTTAAATTATTAAATAAGATAAAACAATGAATTATGCGATTAAATTGAACAAATAAAGTGATTAATTTTTCTCAAAATGCATGGTAATCAAACTTATTTCTGAAATTTCGATAAATCATTGGCAAAATCAAATCTGCTGTACTTTTTCACCTCTCAATTTCAAATTAGAACGCCACAACAATAAAATCAACCAAATAAAAAAGATATTCGATCGCTCTGTTGAACCTATCGTAATCTCGATACACAAAAACATCAACGAATACGAAAACAAGGAAATTACCCACGTACGAACCGTCGTACGCAAGTACGTGGGCATATACAAGAGGCTCACGCTCATATCTTACGCGCTCGACTCGTTCGTTTCGCTACAATACATAGGATGCGCCGCCGCAAGCTCGCAAACCACTAAAAGGAGGGAATCAGCTGCAGGGGACTGGCGAGGGCGCTAGGTCACCCGCGGGAACTCGAGTCCAAAATCGTAATTCCTTCATTAGCTGCGTCACGAGCTTCATAACTCGAGGTCGCCGCAAGCTCGACGCGAGCGGCATCGAAGCTTCTAAAGTATCGAATTGGTGATACGAACGTATTTTTCTTCTCGTGTGTGCGACGATGCTACACAAGGTATATATGAGTTTAAAGCTCTCTCGCGGTCAAACTAAAGCCACTAATTCCAATAACAGATTCAGCTGGATGACTGCAGCAGAGACGATAGGAGCTATGCTGTACTCGCGAGTCTGCTACATTAATTCTTACCGTCCGCAGTGTGCGCCAGACTGGACACTACTTCTGCTGCTGTTTTGGCCTCGAGTTATATACATGCAAAACTCTTGCTCGAGACTCACCTTCATACAGCAACTCTCCAGGATGAGTCTTCGCTCATGTACATGCGGAGTTGAACGTTATGCCATTGATGCTGCACTGCTGTTTTTGATAAGGATATTAATAAAGTTGCGCGAGAGACGCCGTGGCACTACGTATACATACGCGTACATACGTTCAGCCAGGTGTATAGTATATAGTACGGTGTGCGCAGCCCACAGGGGGTTTGCGAGGCGCTAATGCGAACTTTCGCCATAGGCAGCCTGCACGCGCGCAGGCATATAAATATGGATTCGCGGATTTATTAATTAAAAGTTGGCCCGAGCGAACTGCCGTCGCAACGTGCGAACGCAAGCAGTATAGCGTATGCATCGTGCGCGCGTGTGTGGTTCCATGCTCCTTCTGTACAGTCAATGACCGTAATCAAGAGGCCAACGCGAAACGATGAATAATGCCGACTCGAGCTTGCGAGTTGCCTGCTGCATGTACGAGCGATTCTCGTGTAATTTTAAAATTCGGAGGACCTGCGATCAGGGTCAGCCAATTTGAATGGCACAATTGTAAAACTTATGAGGACTCTTCGTTGTATCTTTGAAAGGCTTACGAATTTTTTAATCGCTAGATTTCAAAACAAAGAATTTAAAGAAGAAGGTACCGTTGAAAGTTAAGATTACTCTCTTGGCAAATTTCTTACTGCAAGAAAAAAGACATTTGTAGATAATATTGAAAAATGTTATTGTTAAGAAGGTTTGAAATTTGCATGGTACTCATGCGAAAAAATGCTACTCACTTTTTTCGTAGCTATTGCTGTATATAAATTAAAATATTTTTCGTTGGTCTAAATATAATTTGTTCTTTAAAGTATTGTTGTTGCAGTGATTTTTCAACCCTCCACTTTCCACCAATCAGTTGAACCTTTCCCCAAGTACTTACTCTTTAGTAGTATACGTGTTAAAAAATGCTAACCTCAAAGCAATAGTTATTCATTAACATTGCCGAAATAACTCCAACAACTGATTCCAGTATTATATATAATTAATTAGCAGCATCGATGATTGATAAAAAAAGATTTCGATCAACTGTACGTTCCGCAACTACATCCCCGTATAACCACCGCGCATAAATTAGCTGGCTATAAAGAACTCGTGTGTAACTAACAACTATGCAAAGAGTCATTTCTTCGTTAAAATGCAATCGAGTTTTTGTATCTGCAAAAACAATAGCTCCCTCTCCTAATGCCTAGCCTCAACACAGTCACCACGCATGTACGAGTCTTATCAAACGTCCTTTTCGCGGCAATAACTTCTTATCTTAAAAATTCACAAAATTTTTTCATATGTTGAATTTATGCCACATAAGCTACCATTACCTGTTAAATTTTTTATCAATAATTATTTTAAAGCTTTTTTTAAAAAATCATACGAAAATTATTCACACACACACAATAACAACTTATACATCCATCATGGGTAAATCGATTTCGCAACGATGAAATTCGTATTGCCAAGCACGACTTACCCGAGCACTCGAGTCTCCTTATATTCCGCTTGCGAGGACTGCGAAAAGCGTATGAAAATAGAGCCTCGCGCAGTTTGCTAAAGTCTATATACACGTATGTTACATACATACAGGCGGAGAAGAAATCGGCTCGCAGAATCGCATTACGCCCCCACAGGAGCGACTACGCACGGATAGTACCGGGCGCGGCTATATATGCTACACGCTGCGCTCTCGCGCACAAGCTATATACTATGTACGGCAAAGCGGCAATGAGACGAAGAGGAAGAAAAAGAAAGAAGCGAGGCAGGAAAAAGATCGACGAACGCAATCTCGGGCACACGTACTAGTATGTACTCGTGCCGCGATCGTATTCCCCAAACTATCTTGAATCTATAAGACGTGCTAACGATTCTATTCGTGCGCCACGTTCTGCCGGCGTTATATTGGCCGTAGACGAGGGCCAAAAAGGTTCCAGTCATTGCGCTCGATAACAATTATGCTCGTGTAGTGTAATGATCATCGCTCGACTTCCCCCGGATGCCTCTCGTTTACAACAGTTTTACCGCATTCGTGCAGGAGTGGAGGCCTGATCTTCGTCCTATTCCTGTTGCACTGCAACACGGCCGACATGAATGCTGATCCGTGCACGCGCGACTCCGTTGTTCGGCTGTCATGTGTCACCATACAGTCGGTATTCATATATGACAGGCTTAATGTTTTTTCCAACTCAAAATGATAAAACCTTTGTTTTAATGAAACAGTAAATAAGTATAATTAGTTTAATCGTTACTAAATTTGTATAAGTTAAGCTTTCACTTGCTCAAGATTTAAACTAAATTATTAATATTTATGAATGCTCACTTTTTGATATGAACTGTATAATATGAAAACTTGAAAGAAATAGTAATAATATAACGTCATTTTAATTTTGTTTCATTCATACTTTAAAGTGGGAATCACATCCTTATCACTGTGAAGTTATCACGAAAACAACAAAAACTCTCATTAGCACTATGTGATTTTGCTCAGTTGCTCGACAATTCTGACTGATACACTACGGTGAAGTTATACTTAATGCGAAATTGTTCCTGTAAAGTAGTGCAGAGTCAAATCATGCAATTCTCACAGAATCAAGACGGTTTGTTATTTTCAATGAATCACTAAATCTGTTTATTATACTGGATAAATTTATTTCTACAGCATCAGAATTTGAAGTAGATGTAGAATTTCAGAATGAAAATGAAAACCAAACTTATCGCAATTTTTTACACTCGAAATTCACGCAAATCAAAATGTTGTACAAGACAAACAGGAAATATTTCTTCATTGGTTTTATAATTGTGATGTTAGTGATTATGGATATTATCAACGTATCCTTGAAAATAAATCCTACAAAATCAAATTCTTTGGATGCTACAAATCAAGTCGACTTGATAAATAAAGGTACATATTAATATACAATCAGTAATTAAATTTATCCAATTCTACAAAATTATTGTATGAAAATTAATATTGGTATATGCTCATCTTTAAGATTGTAGAAACAAGACAGAATGTGAAACAGCACCTGACAAAAAGGAATTGAAGTTTGAATTTTTTACTACCGAAACGAGTACGATTACAACGCATCAAAGTACATCGACTGAATTTGATAGATATCCCCAAAAAACTGACTTTTATAATTTACTCTTATTTCTGGAAGGAAAGTCGATATGGTTGCTGGACTTAGAAACCGAATATCATCATAATTTGCACGAAGTAAGTAATTATATTAGTGCGTTTTACTTTAACTTCAAAGGTGAACTAATATGGTTTGAAGACCAATCGAAAACGACTCATTCATTGGCAGATGAGTATAACGGATTATCCCTTCCACCAAACTTAAAAATTAAGGCAATTGCTGATGATTTTTCCACGGGAGACTCGTATGCTTTAGATGAAGAAGGAGAACATTTACTTATTTTCGACCAAAATTATCATTATTCATCAGTTATAGTTTCAGATCTCAAGAACGCAACCGATCTAAAAATTGATCCTTTTGCTAGGTTAGTTTTTATATTAGCTAATGGTGAAATCTTACGATGTAACATGGATGGTAAATCATTGAAAACGTTATCCTTAAGAAATGATATCAATTCTTTTGCACTCGATTACAAGTCAAAAAAGATATACGTGCTTGGTAAAACCATTATCGAATATTCCAATTACGAGGGAAAAGCTCGACATTTTTTTTACAAATTAGAAACATTCAATCACGTAACGAGTTTGACATATCAAAATGATAAATTATTTTGGATGCAACAAGATGAGCAATCATTACAACATATCATGTATTGCGAAGTCAATAAACTATGTCAAACGCCTTCTAAGATCACTCTAGTTTTTGAAAAACTCGTAAGTAAAGTTATAGCTT
The DNA here is from genome assembly GCF_000599845.2 of Trichogramma pretiosum. Taxonomy (NCBI): domain Eukaryota; kingdom Metazoa; phylum Arthropoda; class Insecta; order Hymenoptera; family Trichogrammatidae; genus Trichogramma; species Trichogramma pretiosum. The sequence continues at coordinate 429,748 of NW_019640811.1, forward strand.
TTCCAAATAAATCAGAACTTACTACAGTTGCTAATCCTTGCCAACAAGTACCAAGTGTTTGCGATCACATCTGTATTTTGGGTGCTAATAATACGTATACTTGCGCCTGTGATCAATTCCACCACCTCGAGGACGATAGGAAAACTTGTAAGCTAACAGTGCACTATCTTATTTATTTTTACAAAAACTCCTTTCGAGGCAAGTTCATCGATAATTTTTCCTCCTCTTCCAATGATTTAATTCCTTTTTTACCAGTGTATTTTAATTATGAAGTTAAACAATACCATGACAAAATAGTGTTTGGCAAAGGATCAAAAGATTTTGAAATTTTCTTTTCTGATTCTAAAAATTTTTACATCTTAAATTTAAGAACTACTGAACAAGAATCAATTTTCCGAATGAATCCGAATTGGGAACTGACAACGTTCATTTATGATTCTGAAATGAAACGTTTATACTTTTTAGCGAAATATTTTTCTAATTATAATTTTTTAACAATACATGATAAAGACTTGAAGTTTACTTCTAATGTTGAACTCTCAAATGCCTACGGTTATGTACACTCAATGGTAATACTAACTTATAACAACCTTCTTTTATTGAGTTATGGAAGAATGGGGGAAATAACACCATTTAATATTTTGACTAATAAATTGCAGAACAATTTCATTATAGAAAAAAGTAACAATATAACACTTCTGCAAACAAATCCTCCCGATCTAAATTCATGTAATATTAATTGGTTGAATTTTGAAATAAATAATGTAACATGGGTCTGTGGATCAATATTTGATGACAACTTGACAATAGAATCAACTGTAACATTACCATCAATATTATCCGATGTCAAAAAGGGTTTTATTTATGAAAAAAATTTATACGTAGCTGACAGCCATATTATTTGGCGTGTACAAAAAAATAGTTCCAATCATGCAGATGTTATTTTTAACGGTACTGAAAATATTTATGGAATAACCAGTATCTGAAATTAAAAATGTAAGAATACCGAAAAGAAAGCAATATATCTTATTTTCAAGACAGAATTGAATTTAAATAAAGTCATGAACTTATTTTTTCGATTTTATTCTTTCCAATTTTTGGATGTATCCTAGTACAAGTACACAAATCCAAACTTACGAATCTCCACCTCTAAAATTTCTAATTATTCTTATGGGTACTAAAATCCTTTTTAACGAATATTCGTTGCTTCGTTCCGTGCAAATGAACTATCATTATCAATGTTTAGGAAAATTTTGCTAGTATGTTTTTTGGAATTCTAAATAAAAATTTCTTCCAAATTGTTTTTTTAAAACTTAACTTCTCTTGATTCTCAATCATTGTACAAATATTTCTAGACAACACTAAAACCTTTAAAAAAAAACAAAAAGTTCGATCTTTTTTACTAATGTATCGTCAAAATTGAAGAGATATGGAAATTAAAAATTTTGGATTTCAGACCAATCGCAGAGCTTTCTCGACGAGGTATTTGCCCGAAGTAGTAAAACGGATTTAAATAATCATAAGTGACAAGCACGTCGTCGTAGTCGTCGTCGTAGTCGTGCAGCAGCATCGCGACTCGTTCTCGTACACTCTTTCATCAAGACTTCTTATCTCGTTTCGCATGTCAACGTGACTTCTTTGCGCTCCGTACGCGTAGGCCAATTCAACTTTTGCCATGTATATAATAATAATAATGATAATACATGCGCGAGGCTGGCGTTCAATTATAAACGGCAGCGACAATACGGGCGAAATAAGTCCCAGAAGTCTCTTAACTCCGCGCACAGACGCAGAAGATATACATACATACGCACAATTGCGCGCGCTCGAGAAACTGAAAGACTCCAAACTTTCCTTTTACATTATATCGAGCGAGGCGGTGCATTGCAAAATATACAGACGCAGACGCATACACTCGCGCACAGAGATACATACATACATATATAGGACAGTACCTCGTGGGACATCGCGACGAGAAGTTGCGCGCGCGCGCGAATTCATTATTCCGTGCCAATGCCGCGCTGCGCTTCGCTCGTCGTTGTTTGTTTATGGAGCAGTTGCGAGCGAGAATTTTAATTGTCGAATTATGCGCGCCGCACCGACGGCTGTATCTGTATATATATCCGACTTTGCAGGCTGCCACTGTTGCCACTGTACAGGAAGGAAGACGATCGTCGCGAGATCAATTTGAGAAAATATAATAGACGGAGAATCCCTCGTGTGTTTTATAAGCGTGGACTGTGTGACGCGAGTGTGTCGAGTACACACATTGAAACAAGATGAGATGTATGAAATCCGCGCGAAAGTTGCGAATTAATCGAATCAGAGAGTAGACGCGCGACGGCAGACTGCACGTCGACGGAGAATTGCGGATGGTAAGCATATTTTTGTGAGAGAACGAGAAATGAAAATAAAGTACGCGAAAATTACATGATTTTTTCATTACCATCAATTGTTGTTGTTTGTCGTTTGTTTTTTTTTTTTGGTTGTAAGTAATTTCTATAATATTAATATTTATAACAAGATTAGTTGACATACGTCGATCGATTCGGCTCTCGGTATAGAGTCAATGTTATGCACGGCTTTAAAATTATACATTTCCTACATATATATACGCCTATATACGAGTAACTATTCTCTTTTTGCTCAGACACTCATTACAATATACTGATCTCATTAATTTAAGTACGTCATACGAGGTTATCAGAACAGTCGGAGCTCGTATACACTAACATATACATCATATTTTATATATATCTCTGCATACAACTCACACACGCATATTTTATATACTAATATGTGTAATATTTTTCAATAACATTTACGCGTGCGATATACGCAATAATACAAGCTAAAACCTACCCACGATGTACACTGTATTTATCGTTGTGTTATTTTGTAATTCATATAAATTAAAAATATGTAATCGATCATCGAGACGTGGACGACGACGACGACGTGTCTTTGCTCAAACTGTTCACGACCAGGTGTATGGTCCTCGACTCCTCCTTGCGCGCCTTGGAGATCTTGGGCAGCAGGAAGCACGTTATGTCGCCGGCGTGCTGAGACTTGACGGGCGACAGCTTGACGCCGCACTCGCCCTTGTCGAAGCCGGCGCCGAAGTACTCGGGCCCGTCGGCCACGGACTCCTCGTCGGGGTCCAGCACGAGGCTGCCCTCGCCCGGGATCATGAAGCGGCAGAGCCTCAGCGGTATGTCCATTTTGCAGAGTATCGTCTGGGTCTGGCCCTCGTCGACGCTCACGGACTCGCCGAGCTCGAGCTCGACGTTCATCTTCGGCATCTGGGGCTCTGCAACAACGGGTGCAAGCGCTATTTTCACGAAAATGATATCAATCGCGTAATTCAATCAATTGATTCGCGCACAGAGGTAGATAGTGTACAAGTCTCTTCTTTTTTTTTTCGTAGAAACACATACACAGACAGAGCTCGCGTTTATCTCTTACCCAAAACGGTGATCTGTCGCTTGGTTTCATAAGTCTTGTTGAGCGCCACATGATCCACGACGCAGCTCACGAATTTCTCGTTATCGTCGTAAGTCAGCGCGCGAGAGGCATTAATAACCGTGATTTCTTCGAAAATCATCTGACCTTTCGAAGGGTTCACGAATTTCTGCAGAAGCTGATCGCCTTGAATGAGAAAGTCATAACTCGGATGTATACATATATATGGATGATGCGCGATAAAAAAAAGTAAAATATGTATTTTATATATATTTAAATAAAAATAAAAACGACGATGATATTGTGTGTACCTAAATACAGAGAGACGTTGGCGGTCGGCACGGCTTCCTCGACTGTGCAGCTGATGAGTATCGACTCGCCGATCTCGTAGACCGTCTTGTCGTACGTGTCCATTCCGTAATTGAATTGAAGATAAGGCTTCAGCGGAGGCTCTAAGATAATAATCAGAAAACATCGTTACAACGGATTCATTACGTATCAACTGTCACAATTATGAAAAAAAAAGTAAATAAATAAAACTCACTCGCGAGGGTGAACCTCTTGGTCGCCGATATCTCCGAGCGGCTATCCACCGGCACCAAGTGGCACGTGTAATTGCCCTCGTGCTGCTTGCGCACCCGGTCGATCTTGATGCCGCACTCGCCGCGCTCGAAGCCCTCGCCCCAGTACTCGATGCCGTCCTCGGCTTTGGCCTGGCCCGGCTCGAGATACAGCGAGCCCGACTTGCCCGGCAGCTCGAAACGGCAGATCTTGATCTCGGCCGCGATCTTGCAGAGGATCGTTTGGGTCTGATTGACGAGGGCGACGGCTCGATGCGCGGGAAAAGTGTCGATGCACCATGACGACGACGACGACGACGATGACAATGTCTTCTGCTCCGGCTGCCGGTGGTGCTGGTTGCGGTGGTTGTCGGGCAGGTCCAGATTGGCCACGGTGGTGCGATGCACCAGGAGCGTCGCTGCGGTGGTTATTTATTCGTGTTTTTTATTTATTTATATTCATTTGTTATTAATTCGTTGGAGTGTACGCGCGATTGTGAGTGATGTAACGTCGACGCGCTGCAGAGAATATTGAGATAATCGAGGGAAGACTCACCCAGACATGTGTACAGAAGATAAACTATCAATCTCGTTCCAAACATAGTAGCGTGTTATATTAACTTGTATAACTCCGCACAGTATAAACAAATTATTAATTCTTAATAAATATTTGCGTTTGAAATTGAAACAACTATACACTGTAACTTTATTTATTTATTTATTTTTTTTTTTGGTCACTATCAGAGGAGCATCGTCGGCGCCGCGCCGAGTTTCGCGGACGTGTAGCACGTGTTGGATTTTCGTAAAAACTGAGCCCGAGGATACATATCGCGCGGAGCTTCAGCCAGCGGCAGCAGCAGCAGTAGTAACAGCACCAGCAGCACGGCAGAGAGTTATGGGACCAAGTAGACGAGAGGGAGATAACAGAGCGAAAAATCTGCCCAACAACAGACGCACAAACACACGGGATCGTGAGAAAAAAAATTTATCCGTCACACAGCAGCAGCAGCAGCAACGCGAGTAGCAGCGATCAGCTAGACCAGAAATCCCAAAATGGACTGATAATGACTCGCGCGCGTATATAATATCACTCGTCACTCCATTTCTCTCCCCGCGCGCCGCGTATCAATCTCTCTCTCTCGCGTTCGGTTCTCATCGAGCGTACTTTGTAAAATAAGCTGCGGCCGCTGCTGTTGCTGAGAGTTAATACGCTTGCAAGCTTTATCTCTCTCTCTCGCTCGCTTCGACGCTGTTTTTTTCTTTTTAGCCTCGACTCTCTCGCTCGCTCTCTTTTTGCGCGAGCATTGAAATAAATCGGAGTGTGACGCACTTATTATACAATAATAGCAGCTTCGCACATGACGCGCGCTATTTGCATCGATCGACGGATTTAAAAAAAAGCTCACGCAACAAAAATAAAAAAACAAGTACGATGAAATTAGACAGGCACTCGAACGCGATAACCCGCTCGTGATTTTTACCAGTACGGAAATTCGCAGCGAGCGATTCACGAAGATCGAAATAAAACAAGGTCGGCGGATATCGCGGATTTTCACTAGTACAATGATACGATCGTCGGCTTGCGCGCACTCAATGAAAACGCGATTGGAAAATTATTTCTCGCGGCGCGCATAACACGACGGATGCGGCGGTTTTTTCTCTTCTTCTTTTTAATATGTAGGTCGTACAATGTACCGCATGCAATATATAACGAGCATCGCGGAAGAAAGCAAATATATGTACACAAGGGCGGTCAAAATGTTGTTTTTGATTGATTAATCGCTGCTGCTGCTGCTTTCAAAAACGTTATGAATCACAGCATCATCGTCGATTGATGATTTGACACAGCGACGCATCTTCAAAAGTGAGAAAAATATATTTACATAATTTTAATAAAACCCAGCGTGATTCAACTATTTCATTGAAAAATATATGAGAAATACTTGAAATAATAGATAGCGACTTTCTTTTGTAAACGAGGAATATTCGTACGTTTATTCGCTTTTTTCTTTCTTGAAAAGACACAATGACCCTGGTAGAAACGCTCTATATTAATAATGGCCTAATGACCGAAATATGACCACGTAAAATGTTTTAAATTAAAGTACCATTTTTAGCCAGGTTTCTGTTACAATAGTAAAAGCATTTTAAAGACCTGAAAATTTTTAATTCAATTGTTTGAAAAAGATTCAGACTAGATTTCAAACACTTTGAATGCAATAAGATCGCTTTGAGATTTTGCCACTAGATGGCGAGTACCTTTATCTGCGAATCTGCAAGTGGCAAAGTCAAAATAATTGTATAAGTCAAGGCACGGATTCATTAAAATCCAATAATTTATATTCAAACGATGGTCATTAAGTCTGACTACGGTAAATGAAAATCAGCCTATAATAAATATGTACACTCATAAACAATGCGGTACTTTTTTAAAATAAACTTTTTTTATCGCTGCCGAATTTCGCAGCGCAGCCCCCGCTCGACGGCACGCGGTGAAAGGCTAACGCCAGTAATAGTCCAAGTCATCTGCCGCGCGCGCGCGACAATAATACCGCACTTGGACGCGCGCATATGACGATCCATCCACACACATACACACACACTCACTTCACGGCTCGTTGGCCCGCGATGAAGCGGAGCTATAATGTACACGGCTTGTGCATTGTGAAGAGCTCCCGAGTCTATAAGGTGGATAATGGAGAGAGAGAGAGAGCGAAATCGAGAGAGTCCATTGAACGCGGGCGGGCAGGGCGAGAGAGCAGCGCGTGCCATGCACCGTACTGCGCGTGTGTGTGTGTGTTATATATAGGCCCGGGGACTTGCTTTTACAATGAGATGGACCTGCTGCTCTTGTGGCCGACAAACTGTCAGTGGTTTCGCTGCGCCAAGGGTATACGTATATATAGAGAGAGAAAGATATAGAGGCTATTGTTTTCCTTTTTGAAATCTGAGACGATTTGATGGATGGGCTGTTATATATTTATTTTTTTTTTTTTTTTCATTTCGAGTAGCCGACTATATCGCTCAAGTGCAGTGCATCGTATATACACAAGCGAGCACATGCGAGAGCGCATATAGTATAGAGTGAAATATGGCAGTAATTATTGAATTAGAAAAGTGTTGCTCGACGTTGCTCATACACACGTACAACATATACACACACGCGAAGGGTTAAGATCCGTATATAAATCACGCACACCAAATGTATAAAGATTATTTACAATTTTTTTTTTTTGTACTATCCGCTTACAAACTGTGACATATCTTTCATGACTTTGTCGTAAAGTAGTTCCTTCACGTGTTTCGACCACAGAAAGTCAATGTGATTGAAATGATCGTAAGACACGAGGAATCTTTGCTGAAGATTCGGTAGATTAGCGGATAATTTCTCCACGTCCTGAAAATGAAAAAATAATTTATATTTCATGCATTCGATCGTGTATCTTTATACGTACCGATACGCTAGATATCCAATCGTTTTTGCTGTGGTACAAAAATATCTTGCTGCTGATTTTTTGCAAATCGTACTTTGGACCACTATCTATTTGCCGAAAGTCTCCTGCAAGCAATTTTTTCCCGTTATCGATCGACGAAATATATTTAAAATAATGCAAAAGATTTACCTTTACTTATCAGCTGCGCGAAGTGAGTCAACTGATGAATGCTCGCCCCTGCCGGGATGTGATTCAAGATGTGCGGCATCAGTGTCTAATTTTAAATAAAGTCACAAAAATGAATATCAAATATTGAGTATTTTAAATGTTTTCTCATCGTAAATCCCCAATTTACCGCATCGAATTCAGTCCAATCGTAGCCGACAATGAGGAAGAACGTATTTAGACACACAGGTTGAAAGATTGATGCGCCGTGGCAGAGCAGCGAACCAAATAACCGGAAAAAGTCATTACTCGGTTGGAATTCACCTTTGAAACCCAGAAACAGGTAAATTAGTGGCTGTCAAGAAGAAATAAAATTAAAAACATGAACTTTATCTCGAAGTCTATGTTAAACAATTTTTTATGTGTAAAACAATTTTTACTTTCAAGAAAAATTCATAATCGGCGAGATACTTCAGAATCGGGCTATACATGTGTGAGCAGTAAGCGACCGGCGCGAGGGCAAACATCGCCTCGATTTTGTCGTTATACTCTGGCCGGCTACTGGTCATCACGAAGTACGAAGTGGTGCCTTGACTGAAACCTACGTAAATGAGCTTTTTTCGTTTAGTTTGGCTCAAAATGTAATCGATCGACGCCGGTAAGTCGTACATTCCCATTTCGTGCCAACTAAGTAAAAACATCGGATTGAAAAAATGAATCATTGCTGAGTTGAGACAATTATAACAGAGCTTTGATTACGACTCACTCGAATTTCCAAAAATCGCTATAATTCGGGGACAAACTCTTGTGATTCCGGGAGTAAGTATTTCCTCGACTATTCCCCATCCAGACGTCATAGCCTGCGTCGGCAAGGAGAAATCCTGAAAACCACATCGAAAAGTATTAAATATGCATCGCGCGTCAAAACCACGAACTTTCGGCTTACCAAGTCCTTTTCCAGGTCCAGATAAGACCCACTCCATCGACGAGGTCAATATGCCGTGTTGAAGGTAGACCACCGGCTTGTTCTTTTGACTAGAATTAAATTTCTGATTGCCACATATTCTGTGGATTTCCAGAATGTAGCCATCCTTGGTCGTGACATGATGAATTTCAGCTTTGTATCCGTGGTACTCGATTAATTTGGGCTAAAAGTTGTGCGCATCGATGAATTAAAAAATATTTACAGAGATGCGGAGATAAGAATTCGATTGTTATTTTGTCAGATTAGATCTATTCATTCGATCGTACCACTGGAAGTAATTTTTTCGCAAAAATAATAAAATCGATCTGTACTTACCACTGTCAATTTCAAGTAGCTGCGAAATGGCCCATAATTAGTTGAGCTATCGGTCAAATTCAGTCCCGGAGGCACGACATTATTAACGAACAGCGGATCCGATCGGATGGGTTTCACGTATTCCTCGAAAGACGGAGGAAACAACTCGCACGAACAAAAGGCAATACCGGCGACGAATATTAAAGCACTGAAAATCATTGTTTGCCGGTAGAAAATCAGAGACTGAATAAATCGATCGAATAAATTGTGTTTGACCTTATATACTTGGATATCAATCGATTTAAATGATACACTCTTTGTTTTGTATACATTCTTATCTCCGATGATTCGATCGCTTATTAATGTTAATCGGGCAATAGCTGGAATCTATTATTTTAATCTACCTATCGCTGGAATGTCGTCGTTTCGCAAAGGTATTCTCGACAGACCTCCAACTGACTAACGTTTAGTGGCCAAATGGCAATGAGATTTTTTGGAAATTTTCGTCAAAACAGCATCTTCGAACGATGTTTTTAGACAGCGTTATATAGTTGTACATATGATACGCTAGAATGAGATTTGGAAAAGTGGTCCGCAAAATAAAAGAAGTAATCGTTACGATTACTTTATCACTTTTTAGGAAGACGATACGCCCTCAGAGAATACGACTTGAAAATACACCAAAAACTTTACTGAAAAATTTTCTCTACCATTGGCAAAACACCGAACCGAAGAATCGAAAAATCAATTTGTAAAAATAGTTTTATTTTCATTAATTCAACGAGTACCAGCTCATAAAAAAACGAGAATTCTCAGTGCAATCATATTTTCATTAATATTACTATTTTAAGCTGTAACATATCCTTATTCATTGTGCACATTCTAATAATTAGGAAACAAGAAAGCTCAACCCCCATTTTTGTGCTTTAAGTTGAAACTAATTAGCAAACAGCGTCCCCTTCTGCTTCAGTTATATGTTGATATTTTTTAAATTAGAAGAATTTTAAACTGGTTCAAAGTTAAAATCGGTAATTTAGTTGTAAACAAAATGATCATAAATTGACATATCAATGATTATGTTTACAGTAAAAATAAATTAATTTGTATGCTGTATTTTCTGATGATACAAGCAATTTAACTTCAGTTTTACTAAATAGATTGAACCATATGTTTAATTCACATACCAATGTGGATAAAAATTAGAAAAAATCCGAGAAAGCTGTCTTTACAGATAATTGAAGTGAACATAACATCGTTGTTTTGGACGACAAAATATACGTTTACGATATTTGTCCAGAGATATTTGCCCTGGAATAGAGTTTAAACCCGAGACGCAATTCACAATTAACAAAAAAATTATACCTGCGACAAGTGCAAAAAAAAAATTCGAGTTTGAAAGTCATTTGAGTAGACACCAAATATCAGTACACAAAGCCCACTAAGATTTTGGATGTGACCAGTGTGAGAAAAAATTTGTGAAAAAATCGAGTTTGCTTACGCACCAAAAATTAGTTCACAAAGATCGGAACGATTTGGTGTGCGTCAAGTGCGAGAGAAAATTTGGAAAAAAATCTTTTTTGCTCATGCACGTAAAAACAGTCCATGAGGGTCATAAAGATCATGTATGCGATAAGTGCGGGGAAAAATTTGGACTAAAATCGAGTTTGTTTGTACACCAAAAGACAGTCCACGAGGGCCGGAAATATTTCGCATGCGACAAGTGCGAAAGAAAATATGGATCAAAATCTTATTTGCGCATTCACCACAAGACTGTACATGAAGCTCGAAAAGATTACGAATGCGACAAGTGCAAGAAGAAATTTAGAGATTAAAGCTATTTGGTTACCCATGCGACAAGTGCGAAAGAAAATTTGTATCAAAATCGATTTTGCTCTGTCATCAAAAGTAAATCTCATGTAAGATAGTTAAACTATTATAATTTTATAAATAATGGATGGATCATACGAATGTTTAAGTCATATCGAAAAGTTCCTTACAGAATGGTATAGTCTTATAGTTATAGTTATAAGATAGAGCAACATAGAAAATTTTAGACTTGTTTATTGTGATGCTTTTTTGCTTCAGGGTATAATATCTTATCAGCGATATAATAGAAAGCGTTGATTTTTTTGAAACTTGTATTTTCAGGCATAAGTTTTTTTAGAATTTGAATAAAAATGTTGAAAATGTGATTTTGTTTTACCTGAACCTTGTGATGATATCGACATTCATAAAAACTTTGTTCACCGTCATGGCCGTACTTCATTTTTGAACCAAAAGAAATTGCGCACATTGCTAATTACTAATCGCAGTGCCTTTCAAATAAAAATGAAATTTTATTTTCTCCGAAAAAATTTAGACTAGTCTTCAAATCCATTAAAAATTACAATATATCATGTAAGCCTCCACTACTAGATGGATAGTGCAGCTCCCTCGAAAAAATATAATGACACTTTCGTTTTGGCCCCTTATCTATATTTTACATGCAGTTACGCCGAATGTATCCCTAAACACGAGAAGAAAACAGAGTAGCAATCGAGTCACAATTCACTATGTATCGAAGTTTATAATTATTACATTGATAAAAAAAAGTTTTTTTCTGACAAAAGACGAAGAATTATTTTCTTATTCATCTGTCCGAACTAGTCTCAGTTCAGAATTATGAGTTTGATTTTGTACCGGGAATTATGAAAGTCGTTTGTAAACAAACCAGATGATCGTGTTTATAAATCAAATATCCGAGGGAACATTTAAAGCTGATTCATAACAATCACCGCTACGTGGCTCTTTTCTAAAACGACTTCATTCGCGCTAGAGAAAAACATTTTCTTCGTTTATACAATTACAATCCTCATCATACTTTCTTTACTATTCAAGATTTATAAAGTGCAACTTTTACGTTCACTCTGTATATCTTGAATAGATCATAAAATTAATCAAAGAAAAATAAATATGTGGCGCATTCAACTCCACAAAGCGAGAAACGTCGCTCCCGACGTTGGTTAGACCTCCCACAGAACACCTGCAGACGTTAGCAGCGTGAAGACAGTGCGACAATCGAGCAGGTGAGAGAAGGGCTGGACAGGCTTGCATCTTTTGATGCAGATTCTATTGTTTACTCACGGGAAAAGTCTCACGTGTGGCAACTTCGGCTCCCAAAGAAATTGAAGTCTAAATCTCTTTTTGTTCAACACCAACTAATTAATTAGTTTTATGGAACTTGTAGTATTAAGTTAAGTACTATTAATGCTCGATATTTTTAACATAAACATATTATAAAAATTGCCAAAAAAGCCAATTCATGGTAATTTATTTTTAAAAATGTCATATCATTACGCCCTTATTAATGTTGATTATTCCTATGAAAGAGAGTATAATGACAAGTAGTCAAGTTATTTCAATTTACTAATATACAATCTTTTTTTTGCTAAGCACTTACAAATCGTGACATATCATTCATAACTTGGTCGTACAATTCTCTTTTCACGTTTTTTGACCACAAGAAGTCAATATGATTGAAAAATTTGTTAGGCAAGAGGAACCTTTTTTGTAGGTTTGGTAGATTATCGGATAATTCTTTAACGTCCTGCAATGTATACATAAAATAATTAGTAATTCACAATCTATAAAAAATATTTTTCTTGCACGTTTTTACACGTACCGATACACTGGAAATCCAATCGTTTTTACTGTGGTACAAAAATACCTTGCTTCTGATTTTATATAAATTGTACTCAATACGGTCGGGGGATTGAAAACCACCTGCGGAAAATTTCTCCCGTTAATTGTTAACAACAATTTTTTTCACACAACTAAGAAGATTTACCTTTCCTTATCAGACGCGCATAATGCATAAATTGCCGAATGCTCGCCCCTGCTGGAACATGGTGCAAGATTTGTGGTAGCAGATCCTAATTTCGAATATGATCATAAGAGTAAATATTCGGTATCGAGCAATATTTCAAAGTTTTCAAAGAAAAATCTTTACTGTACCCTATCGAATCCATTCCAATCGATACCTACAATGAGGAAAAGAGCATTTACGCATACGGGATGTAATATCGATTCATCGCTACAGAGTAGTGAACTAAATTTCTCGAAAAATCTATTGGTTGGTTTGAATTCTCCAGTAAAGCCCATCAATAAGTAAAGTTCAAACTGCGAACAAGAAATAAAATTGAAAACATTCACATAATCATGAAGTTTAGATTTGTACAAAAAATTGAATAAAAATAGCAATGATTACTTTTACAATATATCTGAATATAGCGAGGAACTGCAATATTGGGCTGGGCATGTTCTCGCAATAAGCAACCGGCGCGAGGGCAAACATCGCCTCGATTTTGTCGTTGTACTTTGGCCGACTACTGGTCATCACGAAGTACGAAGTGGTGCCTTGGCTGAAACCGACGTACATAAGCTTTTTTCTTCTTGTTTGCTTTAAAACGAAATCGATCGACGCCGGTAAGTCGTACATTCCCATTTCGTGCCAACTAAATAAATAGTCAATCAAAGTCATTTAAGTATTGCTTATTGAATTAATTACTCCAAAGCTTCGATATAATGTCTCACTCAAATGTCCAAAAATCATGATCATCCGTTGACAGCTTTACGTGCTTTCGAGAGTAAACATTGCCTCGACTGTTTCCCATCCAGACGTCGTAGCCGGCATCGGCAAGGAGAAATCCTGAAAATTACACAGAATAGCAGTGAATACCCATCGAGAGTTTTAAACTATACAAGGTTTACCAAGGGCTTTCCTTGGTCCCGCTAAGACCCAATCTATCGACGAGGTTAATATGCCATGCTGAAGGAAGACTACTGGCTTCTGGTTTCGACTCGAATTGAATTTACGATTGCCACATATTCTGTGGATTTCGAGAATATAGCCATCCTTGGTCGTGACATGATGAATTTCAGCTTTGTATCCGTGGTACTCGATTAATTTAGGCTAAATAAAAGTTACAGAGATTGTTGAATCGAAAATATTTTTAGAGATGAAACAAAAATTAATTTTCGTGTAATTTTTTGTTGAAAATATTAAACAAATGATTTGCACTTACTACCGTCACCTTCTCGTAGCTGCGAAGTGGCCTATTAGCAAATGTTTCTGTCCAATTGAGTCCCGGGGGCAAGACATTATTAACGAACAGTGGATCGGATTTGATGGTTTTCACATATTCCTCAAAGGACGGAAGAAACTCGCAAGAACAACAAACAATACTCGCGACGAATATCAATGCGTTAAAAATCATTGTTCATTGGTAGAAAAGCATAAAATGAACAAATGGACTGAATTAATTTTATGTGTGACTTTATATACTTGCATACTGATCGACGAAAATGACGCAATCTTTGTTTTGTATAGATTATCATTGCCGATGATTCGACTCATATCAACGATAATCGGAAAATAGCGAAATCTATTCACTCAATCTAATGCGTATCGCTGGAATGTCGACGTTTCTCAATGGTTTTCTTGATTGATAGACCTCCAACTCGCTCACGTGTAGAGATACAATTTAATTATTTTTTTTTCCTTATAATCACGAGAAACCGTGTAAAACACGAGAGCTTTCCAGACGACAATGAAAAATCGCATATCTCTCGCAGATTCTTCGCATAAACGTGATTATTAAAAGACACCATTTGATCGACGGACGAAAAATCGAACTAATCGCTCGAGCGGGGAAGTGCAGTAGCAGCACGACAACAACCTGCAGCAATCGCTGGAGAAACTATTATTACTCCATGTATAAAACGTGTCACGTGTAAACATGTATACGCAGGCACACACATACACACACATAGGAAGCGTGAGTACATATATCTAAGCTGCTCACATCTGTTTGCAATTGAAACCGAGAGTGGCTCCGATTCGATTTTATACATTATGCGGCTTGGCGCGCAGTTAAACGCGCGACACACGTCGCGTATATTTATGCTGCTGCGTGATATATAATAGACACGCGACGATACGGCATCGTTTTGTGTATACACCCGTGCCAACGGCGATGAATGACTACTACTCGAAAATACTATCAACGCTGCGGAGGGAGAGATGTACATATACAGAGAGAAACGAATCTTTGCGTCATTTATATCGCGAATCGTGTGCTAGTCGAGGATCCCTTTCATTGAATTGCGGTCAGCTAGCTCGCTCGCACTTGAAAATCGTGTATTGCGATCAGTGCGGCGACAGCAGCAAGTGCACGATTATATACAAATGGTATAAACACGTGTGTGGCTCGAGATCGGCATTCGAGATTTCTATACAGTGTCTTGTTTGTTGAGCACTCGTATCACGAATTACTTCTGTACAGAGAGCGAAGACACCATTGACGAGTCGCTGCGACTGGCGATTATTTATATAGATTTGCGCGACGCGACATAATACGGCAAAGAACTTCGATATAATGTTCAGATGCCGTAAGCGCTGGAGGCGCGTCTGAGAATGTGTATCTTGCGAGCGAGGAACGTTTCAATGAACGAGCGCACCGCCCGCGCAACCACTAACGTGTACTTTGGGCACAACAGAAGTATCTTATGTACGCTGCGTCGCGCTAGAATTAGTTTACGATAACAAGCGGCTCGTTTTAACGCCCTTTAAATGCATATTATAATTTTTCGAGTATCTATAAGCAGCAGTCGATTGCGCCACGCAGATCGAGCTCCATAATGTTTAACTGCCTATCTCAGCCTTTCTCCAAAAAATATTATGATAGAATCGTTTTTGCTCCTTATCTTCATTTTCAAGCAAGTACGCGTCCGTATCCATAAACACGAGAAGAAAACAGAGTAATAAATGTGTCACAATTTACCATGTATCGAAGTTTATAATTATTACATTGATAAAAAAAAGGTTTTTCTGACAAAAGACGAAGAAAATTATTTTCTTATTCATCTGTCCGAACTAGTCTCAGTTCAGAATTATGAGTCTGATTTTGTACCGGGAATTATGAAAGTCGTTTGTAAACAAACCAGATGATAGTGTTTATAAATCAAATATCCGAGGGAACATTTAAAGCTGGTTCATAACAATCACCGCTACGTGGCTCTTTTCTAAAACGACTTCATTCGCGCAAGAGAAAAACATTTTCTTTGTTTATATAATTGCACTATTCGTCATACTTTCTGAACTCTTCAAAATTTACATAATGAATCTTTGTACTCATTGTAATTTTTGAACAGCTCGGAAAATTAATCAAAGAAAAATAAATAGATTCGTAAGGAAACATTGTCATTAAACCTCGTCATTGATAGTTAATCCGAAAATTCTCTTCAGATTCATACGACTTTTTTCCGAAATCAATCAATTCTATCAATTCAATCAATTAAATTACGTGATTAGGACCTTTTTGGCAATGTGCAACATTTTCCTGATATTGGTGTTTGACAGTTTTAACCGGTCCAACCTAGAGTTAAAATCGTTGATATGAATCGTTGATTATATAAAGTAAGTTTATGTATTGCTTCCTCATAGAGGAAGCTTTGTGATGGGCTCCATTTCGGCTTTTTTATAGAGTAATCGTAGGGTATATGTAATGATATTTCTATATACTAGATCGAATTTCTGACACATGTTGGTATGTATGTGTGTGTGTGTGTGTGTGTGTGTGTGTGTGTGTGTGTGTGTGTGTCTGTATGTCTGTGTAGAGTGATTCCTCGATAACGGTAGCACGTATCGTGACGGGGTTTGGCTTATTTTGTTCGTTATTATGTAAGGATGAAGCCAGAAAATTGTATTTAGCGATAAAGGAAGAAAAAAAAATTTTTTTTCGATTTTTAAAAATTTTTGGAAATTTTTTTATGTCTGTGTAGAGTGATTCCTCGATAACGGTAGCACGTATCGTGACGGGGGAGGGCTTTTTTTGTTCGTTATGATGTAAGGATGAAGCCAGAAAATTGTATTTAGCGATAAACGAAGAAAAAAAATTTTTTTTTCGATTTTTAAAAATTTTTTTTTACGGGAAAAATTTTTTTTGCGGGAAATTGTCGTTTTCTTCCTTTTGCTCCCTCATATAGGAAGTTTTGTGATGGGATACATTTAGGCTTTCGTATATAATTATCGTAGGATATATTTAATGATATTTCTATATACTAGATCGAATTTTTGACACATTTTGGAATGTATGTGGGTGTATGCGGCTGTATGGCTGTGTAGAGTGATTCCTTGATAACGGTAGCACGTATCGTGACGGGGGAGGGCTTATTTTTTTCGTTATGACATAGGGACGAAGCCAGAAAAATTCATTTATCGATAAACGTAACGTTTTTTTTTCTATTTAAAAAAAAATTTTTTTTTTTTGCATTGTTTGTTTGAGATACCCGATAAAGCTGAGAGGCGCTTTCGTTTCGCTTTCGTAATTAGAAAGATGATATTAATATTTTCAAATTATTTTTAAGTTAAAAAAAAAGTATGAGGAAGCTACTTGCCAATACATTGGCAGCGGTTTTTGAATTAATAATTGTAGAAAGAAGAATACAAAAAGAATTTTTTTGTCGTTTTTACCCTTTACTAATCAAGAAAAATTCTTTCAGCATGCCAAAAAAACTTGCTCATAGCTTCTAGAGCGTCGAGTAATCCTATCGAATCGCAGTCCCGTGCAGGTATTCGAGCTATCTTTCAACATGGATTATAATTTCTCGTGCAACTACCGCAGCTTTCTCTCTCTCTCTCTCTCTCTCTCTCTCTCTCTCTCTCTCTCTTTCGAAGAGTACCAGCTTTTGCGCACTCGAATTAACATTATATATCACGACGCAGGTGAAGATGAAACAAACGCGCACATATACTAACGACTTTTACACGATCATCGCACCTCGATGCTACGTACGATACTCGAGAATCGAAGGCAGCGATGATACTTCCCACTCAAACGTGTCAAAATTTTTTTTGATCTGTGACACACGAACGCGCGCGCGCGCCTGTCAATCAACGAATCGATCATCCGAATTATGATTATTACTTATGGTTTTCTGAGTAAACGCAAGAATTAAAATGGATCGGTGACACCATACGCGTGCCACACTATACAGCAAGCTGCTGTACTGCAGACGGTAAAAGACGCAGAAAGAGAAAAAAGTAGACAATATGAAAAATATACATTTATAATGTGTATGTACTTTGTAGTATTGGGGTATTGTAAATCAGAGAAAAAAGAGTCCACTGAAGCGCACCCGACGCTTCGTTGACTACGAAAAGATGCGAACGCCTTTCTCTCTCTCGCTCCTATACGTATTTGTATCCTATATCCTATATGTACGCTCGATGGCGGCGACCGCAAGCCCAACACGACGCCGGCTTACACACTTACCCCAACTCTGCGTACGTACGTACACGGACTTTCAACTTTTCCACCGTACATCTTCATTTCGTCGCTCGGCTATGTGTGTGTATACAGCGCAGGCCTCGCTGCCATCATCCCCCATGGGTGTTTTGCCTTTAGCTTCGCGGCGTGACGACGACGACGACGAAGACGACTAGGCGCATGATCGGCCTTTGTTGCCGCCGCATGTGTGCATTTATATATAGCGAAAGCGTCAGACCACGTTATTTCTTATTTGAAAAGAACATATACTAATTATTTTTCAATGATCAGTTTTTATACGTATCGCGCTATGTTTAAATCATAATCTTTACGCTGCTTATCTTTTGAATATTCAAAATCTTATTAATACCGCCAATCGAAGCGTGAGTAGCGCATAACGCGACCCTCGAGAAAAAGCGAATGTTGTTGCACAATAGCTCACGTCGACGCGCAAATAGACAGATAATCCACTGCTGCTACTGCCGCTGCAACACAATCCAACGATAATTAGCCCAGAAGTCCATCGTGCAACAAACATATCGCAGATGGGCAGGTTCATCATTCTCGAGCCAAGAGATACACAGACTCCCGCTTGGCCTACTGGGAGCGCGTAATATTGCAGTACCCGCATTGCCAAACTGAAGAATATAACGTGTAAGCAAACGCGCGAGCGTAAATCTCAAATTTTCGCAAACCATATTTGGCCCTTCGGTATTACATGTATAAGACGGGCGCACGAACCATTACTTTATCCGTTTTTGCTACATATATATAGGATTGGATACTGGAGTAAAAGGGAAAAAAGAGAGAGGATTTTTCCAGCTTAGTCGATGACATTTGTCTCCCTGGCTGGGTGTTCATTTTCTCTCTCTCTCTCTCTCTCTCTCTCTTTTGCTCGCTTCTGCACCTAACCCCTTTTTTTCTCTCTTTCTCTCGATCAGACACAAACCCGCGTACTTTCACACCCTCGACTCGACTCGACGTTGGATTTTGATCGAGTGGGGTGTGTGTGTGTATGTGTGCGCGCATGTTTCGACTCGTGCGCAACATTGATAGTTTATTTTTTTTTTTTTTGCGCACTCGCTTCTAACGAAGTTACGACGGAGCGGCAGCAGAGCAGCAGGTCTCTCGTAAATTGGAGAAATTCATCTCTGGCGTCGGAAAATCTGATGATACAGCCTATCATGGGAAGCAGCAGTATCGAGAATATTACGAAGTGCACGGGAAGAGGGACTAGATTCCAATTTTTTTTTTTCAACGTTAAACTACGTATGCTGCGATAAGACAATTCAATTTACGAGGATATCATTTCGCGTTGTATGTACAATATTCAGGACGAAAATTACATCGAACAAGATGTAGATGAAATTACACTTGATGTACTTAGGATATACCCGTCCCGAATCGAGCGCGCCACGTACATTGTGATTCCCCTCTTTTTTATTCAGTGTATGCGTCTGCATAACGACAAGTAGCTCGCCCAGTTTGTGCTCGCATTGTTACGTATAATGTCGTGCACATACACGCGGCATCCACTCGAAAAAAAAAACCAACGAACGAGTGACTCGTCGCCCCGTGTATCCATGTACGATATCTAACCATCCATCTCCGAGTCACTCGACTGCATTACAATTGTTCGCGACGATAAATTATATAACACGCCTACTTGTGTGTGCATCGACATCGGAGAGCCTTCGCGTATGCATACGCACAAAGTAATGCGGCTTTTGTTTCTTAATTTTTACGAGGCTCCGACAGAGAGAGAGAGAGAGAGAGAGAGAGAGAGAGAGAGCTAGTGATTTTTCACGCTTGACGATTCGCGCGCGCGCGCGTTAATGTCCATTATGTTGATTGATTTTTAATGGAAGAGTCATAATAAACGCGAGAGCCGTGTGCATTGTAGGATTGGCAAAAGCCTTTTTGCCTGGATCGTGCAATTGAATACAATTTTTTAAAAGTCAGTATTCGTAATTTTCAGCTTTTTTAAGCGTGTACGCTCAAAACAACCCTAAATTTATTGCAGATCTGATGTAAAATTAAACATCAAAATTAAATTAATCTTACTAAATTTTACTTGAGGTACTTTTACTTGAAATCTTCGTTGAAAATCAATATTAAAGTAATGTTTTATTTTGTACAAAATGCATAAAAATAAACAAGAATTAATTTACTTAATTAACTTACTTTTCAAGCAAAAATGAACAAAATTTTTTTAAGACTAAACACACAGTTAAAAATGTTGATTGAAAACGAACGTTTTAATAATGATTTATTATCACGTCGGTTGCTCAAAAATGTATGAAAACCCAATAATAATTAATTCCAGCATCCACCGCTAGATGGCAAGTAGCATCAATTGTAAATCTGCAAGTAGCAAAATCAAAATAGTTGTATAAGTCAAAGCAAAATTTTGAAAAAATGAGTTATATATCCTGAGTTAAAATTTAGCAAAAAGTAACTTGTATTGTGTAACGTGGGTGTGTGACTATTTTCTCCTGTGGCATGAGCCAGCCGGCTCATCGTCAAGATATTCCCCGATACAATACATAAATGCGGACCCATTAATGTGATCTAAATGATGAGGAAAAAACTACTCATATTATTGTGTTAAATTTAATGTAAATATTTCTGACAATTACTCTTGCTCGTAAGCTATGTTCGTAAAGTAAAAAAAAAACGAAATGTAAAACGTATTGCGATTGTCCACAGCATAAATTCGAACTTCAAACTGAAATTTGAAAAATACGTCGTCGTGCACGGCCGATCGAGCGCGTATATCTTTGACAAATTTTGTCGCGATTCGTTCCGAGAGGTATAACGCATACGCGTGTGCCGATAAATATATAGACCAATCGGCCGACGTCCGAGGCTCGAGCGCGCAAAACAAATGTATCATTTTCTAGCCTCCCCAAGGGTTGCATTATACTCATACCGGGACGCGAGTATTATTAATACGGCACCGGTAAAAATATACCCTTACGCGTAACGTGCATTGCCGAGCGTTTAATTTCATTTAGAGCTTTTCCCGGGCGCGACTCGCGCGTACCAGTGCCGATATGCGTTTCGAGTCGCGCGAGCTTTCGCGAAACAGAATAATATATACGACTGGCAAACTCGAGCCGATCGTTATTGTTTACGAGCTTGAATAATCGCGAGTACGAGTTTTGTTGATGATTTAGTAGCGAGCCGCGCGTGTGTGTGTGCAGAAACGCGACTCGCTCGGAGACAACGTATAGGAATATTTTTTGTCGATAAATTCTATGCATTAAAATTATTCGAATTGTTAGGCGTGCCGAATGGTCAATGCATTGCTACCCGAGCCTGGAACGGTGTTGAGGATAGATTGTTCCAAAAGCTTCAGCATCGGCCAGAACTCGATGTCTCGAACTTGGCCGAGATGCGTGCCGGCCGTTTCAAGAATGAAATGGTCGTCCTGTATTGTCCACGCATTATCGACGAAGGCATGAATGCCTTCAGCTGGGTGGTCTTGCAGGACGTTGTTCATAAATTGAAAGGCCGCCTCCGCCTGCGGATCATCGAAGCGAGGAGCTTGTTGGCCTCCTCCTGCCCCCTCGCCTTGATGAGCTGCACCTGCTTGGATTACTTGCGTTACTTGGGGTTACTTGGGTTACTTACCCTCGCCTTCAGGCGCCATTCCCCCGGCTTGGGCGGCCGCTGCTTGATCGCGCTCGTCAGCCATTGCTGCTTGTTGGCTCCACATCACGCTCGATGTGTTTCTGCCAATTTTGACGCACGTAGAGCGCACCCCGTACCACCATGTCCGCTAATGCAGTGTCCAGAAAGTTTCTCGCGCACTGTATATCGAGCTCCGTGTTGGGCTGCTGACCCTCGAACAGTTCCTGCTCCACCACGAACTCCATCCGTAGATCGGGGAAGTTCTTGATGGAGTCGAGGAAGCTGCGGTACTGCTCGAGTTTCGCGGATCCATTGTCGACGATGGTGTTGACGTACTTGCGGTACCGATGATTAACGCCATCGTCGACACCTGGGCCCACGAGCGACCGCGAAAATACGGCGTGCGCGTTCTTGCGGTTGGAAATGAACTTGTGCGCGGCGGTAGGGTAGCACTGGGCGTACTCCATGGACGGATATCTCGGCGAGTTCCAGACGTGCGCGAAATATCCGTAATGTCCATTGAAGTACGGCCTGTACGTGGTGGGGTCCTGGTATCGCCGGCCCAGATCCGCCCCGAACACGTCGTTGATCGCATCGAGCTTGAAAAGCATGATGTTTTGATCTGGCGACCTGATCGAAGCGCCCAGATGTATTTGGCGAACAAACACATCTGGGTTCTGGACGTCCACTTCCGCGCGCACAGTTTCGTTGACGATGGGCAGCGGCATCAGCAGGCCATGGCCGCAGATATAAAAGAAAACGGGAATGCTGTTTTCCGTTAGGGCTGGCGTGTCGCGTATTTCGCGCCCCCAGAGAGGCGCGAAGATGGGCCAGTCCTCCTTGAAAACACGCAGCGACACGCAAGCCCCAATCTGCGCCACGTCACCACCGTACAAGCGCGTCTTCCGGTCGCGCGGAAGCTGCAGCACGGCACGCTTGGCCACCTTGAGAATCATGCCTCGCAAGCTCTTCCTCTTCTTCTTCTTCTTCTTGTTTCCCAGGAATTCGGGTGGAACGAGGAAGCAGGCCACAGGCTTAAGAGTTGGGCCTCCCAGGACACATTCCACCCAAACGTGGTCGTCCGGTCCGGGACGCCCTCTCCTGGCCTCTATCGCCCGGGCGATTTTGGTGTTCTTCATCGGCTTCAATGCCGTTTCCAGCATGCAGATGTCGAACACCACGCACGGACGATAAAAATCCAAGGACGTCGACACGTACGCCACCGAGTTAACGTCGTACAAGAGTTCGATGTCGTTCAGTCCTTGGATGGCCAGGTGTTGTTGTGGCGGCCCTTGTTGTTGTTGTTGTTGCTGTTGTTGTTGTTGCTGTTGTTGTTGTTGTTGTTGTCGCTGAAGCTGGTCTCCTGCGCGCCTGAGCCTGACTCGAAATCTCCTCCTCACAATACTCCCCTTCCTGCCTCCAAAAAATTGTTGTAGTTTTAGGTTCTTCATATTTGGTCCCACGAGTAATAACGGCCCAAAAAGGTCACCCAGCGGGCTCTTTGCCGGGAAGGCGAATACACCCCGTTGCCGCCACAGCCAACGGGGGGTGGTTGACTAACTGCCGTATCTCCCATACGACCATGCATCTCCTCACCGTCAACCGAAGCTTGAGATTGGGGCGGTCAGTTAAATGAGGGACGGCCCTGAATCAGCTGCGCCTTTCTGAAACATCGTTCCGCCCCTCATCGACCCACGTCCGAATGGAGTGCGCCGAGAAACGAGCCACTGGATTGTGGACCGCTCCTCTTCTCCATCGCAGCTGAGGTTAGACCGGGTTCGCCACGCCCGTTGCAGAAACTGCATCCTCGGAATATTTTTGGTCACTGCTTGGTTCACCACGAGCTGGCTTGCTCGCGGCTTGAGCCCCCTCACCCGCCCGATGAATCGGACTTCGACAAGGTGAGTGACCACGAGGGGGAAGTACTTTTAGTACAAAAAAGTGGTAGAGGCCCCAACCAACGCCTCTACCCGTGGGGTCCTCCACGTCAAAATGACCCCTCCGAACACATTTATTTACAAACAAAATACATAAAAAAAAGTAACTTACAATTAAAAAAAACTTAAATTAGATAAAAAAAAAAAATTTCACTCCGACGAGGAGTCGTCGACGACCCGGATCCGCAAGTACGGGTTTACTCGTTCCGGTTGCCTTGCCCGCCCGTTTCCCCGCTCGTTTCGTCGTCCCCGTCCCCGCCCCCTCACGGCTCGTCAAGGCCGTGCTCGGACCTCCTCTGGCTGAAAGAAAAAAGTATAATAAGTTGAAATTTTGTTGAAAAAGCTTATTCACACGCAAAGTTGCGATTTTTAGTTCACAGCGGTACAAATATTTCGAGCACTGTAATATAAAAATCGCAACTTTGCCGCTGGTTTTGGGCGCCTTACCTCACTCTCCTCGACGTCCGTGCCACTCCGCTAAGCATTCTCGTCAATACGGCCGCAAAAGTTGATCAAACGCTGACGGAATCGCAGGAACGTTCGATACACGATCGGGTCGCTGGGGAGCCTGTGGGCCCTGAAATGGCCGGTGGCGCAGTAAAGGCGCATCGTCCGGCCAACTCGAACGAGCGCTTCGAGGCGCGCCCTCACTTGCTCTTCGTTGCGTTCTATGTTGAACGCATGTCCCTCGATGCTTTACCGCCAGAACTCGATGTCTCGAACTTGGCCGAGATGCGTGCCGGCCGTTTCAAGAATGAAATGGTCGTCCTGTATTGTCCACCCATTATCGACGAAGGCATGAATGCCTTCAGCTGGGTGGTCTTGCAGGACGTTGTTCATAAACTGAAAGGCCGCCTCCGCCTGCGGATCATCGAAGTGAGGAGGTTGTTGGCCCTGAAATGGCCGTTGGCGCAGTAAAGGCGCATCGTCCGGCCAACTCGGACGAGCGCTTCGAGGCGCGCCCTCACTTGCTCTTCGTTGCGTTCCATGTTGAACGCATGTCCCTCGATGCTTTGCCGCCAGAACTCGATGTCTCGAATTTGGCCGAGATGCGTGCCGGCCGTTTCAAGAATGAAATGGTCGTCCTGTATTGTCCACCCATTATCGTCGAAGGCATGAATGCCTTCAGCTGGGTGGTCTTGCAGGACGTTGTTCATAAATTGAAAGGCCGCCTCCGCTGAACCTGCTTGGATTACTTGCGTTACTTGGGGTTACTTGGGTTACTTACCCTCGCCTTCAGGCGCCATTCTCCCTGCTTGGGCGGCCGCTGCTTGATCGCGCTCGTCAGCCATTGCTGCTTGTTGGCTCCACATCATGCTCGATGTGTTCTTGCCAATCCTGACGCACATAGATCGCCCTCCGTATGACCATGTCTGCTAATACAGTGTCAAGGAAGTTTCTCGCGCACTGTATATTAAGCTCCGAGTCAGCCGGCTGATCCTCGAGCAGTGTCTGCTCCACCATGAACTCCATCTGTAGATCGGGGTAGTCCTCGATGGAGTTGATAAAGCTTCGGTACTGCTCAAGTTTTGCGGATCCGTTGTCGACGATGCTGTTCACGTAGTTCCAGTACTTACGATGTACGTTGCTGTCGACACCAGGGCCCACGAGTGACCGAGAAAAGATGGCGTGGACGTTTTTGCAGTTTGAAATAAATCTGTGTGCCACAGTTGGGTAGCACTGCGCGTACTCCATTGGTGGATATCTCGGTGAGTTTCACACGTGCTTAAAATATCCATAATGGCCGTTGAAGTACGGCTTGTAGACTTAAGGCGAATTCTTATATAGAACTATTGCAGCAATGTAAGTACCCGTTGGATCATGTAAAGTTTTACTCAAGATGCAACTTATGCTTTTAAATAACTTATTAACTTGAGCGGTTGTGCTGTATGAAAAGTTTCAAAAGTTTTACGCGTGTCCGCGATTGCTTCGAATTTAACTTTTTTAAACACCAGCAATCGCGATGATGCACGGTTGTAAAATTGTTAGTCGATAACTAACACATTTTCCTACAAATTTTGATTTTATCGTTGGAGTGTTGCATTTTCGAAGGAATGGCGAATTCGGACAATCCCGATTTTAAACCAACGAATGGGACCACTATGAACGCAGCATTATTGTTTAAAGAATTTCCGAACGTGACAAATCGCACGTATAATGTATGATTCCTCACGTCTCAATTTTTAGTTTTGCCTGCATGATAATCTTACTTATAATTATCAATAACTTGCCTGTGAATTTTTATGTTATTAAAAAAATCTCGTCAAAGCATGTCACAGTTTACTATGTATTAAAGTTGAAAAAAAGTTTTTACCTTAACAAAAGACAAAAAATTATTTTCTTATTCATCTGCCTATACTATTCTCAGTTAAAAAATTTGAGTCTGATTTTGTATCGGAAATTATGAAAATCGTTTGTAAACAAACCATATAATCGCGTTTATAAATTAAATTACCGAATTAACATGTAAAGCTGGTTCATAACAATCACTATTACGAGGCTCTCTCGTGACAAGACTACATACGCGCAAGAGAAAAATATTTTCTTCATTTTCATAATTACACTCTTCGTGATACTTTCTTTGCTATTTGAAATTTACGAATTGCAATTTTTACGTTCACGTCGTACACTTGAAATAGATCATAATATTAATAAAAAAAAAATAAATACATTCGTAAGAAACCTAAACCTTGTCACTAAACCTCGTGATTGATAGAAAACCCAAAAAGTTTTTTTTCAGAATCGTACAACATTTTTCCGACATCTGCGCATAAATAATTTTGGGATTTAATATCAATGACGTGATGAAGACCAATGGTTTTTAGTTATTTTATTTTTGATATTCGTGTTATGAAAAAGGAAAAATTGTTCCAAGTTTATGTTTAACCTGAATCTCGTGATATCAACTATCATTGCACCTTTGTTCTTTGTATATGGTTCTTCATGGTCGTGCTTTATTTTTGGATCAGACGCAATTTTGCGCATTGATAATTTCTACTTGCCGTGCCTTTCAAATGAAAATGACATTTTATTTTCTCCGAAAAAATTTAAACTAGTCTTTAACCATATTATAAATATTATTGATACTATCGTTTTTGCCCCTTTTCTGTATTTACATGCAGTCACACCTACGTATCCATAAACACGATAAGAAAACAGAGTAGTGAATGTGTCACAGTTGACCATGTATCGAAGTTTGTAATTACATTGATAAAAAAAAGTTTTTTCTCTAACAAAAGGCAGAAGTATTTTATTATTCATCTACCTATACTATTGTCAGTTCAAAATTTTGATTCTGATTTTGCATCGGAAATTTTGATAATTGTTTGTATTTGTAAACAAACCGGATGATCGTATTTATAAAAGAAATATCCGAGGGAACATTTAAAGCTGATTCATAACAATCACCGCTACGTGGCTCTTTTCTAAAACGACTTCATTCGCGCAAGAGAAAAACATTTTCTTCATTTATGTAATTACAATCTTCGTCATACTTTCTTTACTTTTTGAAATTTACGAATTGCAACTTTTACGTTCACATCGTAAATTTCAAAAAGATCATAAAATTAATCAAAGAAAAATAAATAGATTCGTAAGAAAACATATGCTCCTTGACGTTGAACTTGACAATGCACTTCGCGAAGGATGACCAAAATTAATAAAAGAAAAATAAATCAATTTGTATAAAAGATTGTCATTAAACCTCGTAGTAAAAATTGTAAAAATTAATAAAATCTTCGCCAGTCTAAAAAAATTACGTGAAATAATTTGAAAAATACAAGTGCATCTAAAAATGCACATTCGAAAAGAATAAGCTCAGTAACGAGCCGTGACATTATTTTTATTGTTTTAACAAAAAGTTTAATCTCAAATCGTCTTTGAAATTTTTTTGAAAAGAATTTATAATTTGATGAAGCCACATTTTCAAAACAAGTTATAGTAGTTCATTCTTCTTTCAATTTGAACTTTACATGACGTAACTCAAAACGTTCATAATGTCAAAGAAACGTTGTTATTTTTGGTAAAAAATTAAATTCATAACAACCATAATATGAAACTTTCTACGGAAGCGAAATGGGAGAAAAGCCCGAGGAAAAAGAAGAAAAAAAAGTCGGATTGAAACAATTTTATTACCTGCCGAGCAATTTCATGCTCGTTGGACAGGCAGTTTCATGTATGCGCAATAGTCGTCCTGCGCGCGCGAGAAGAAAATTCGAGAGGCAGCTACAGCTAGCGACCAAGCAGCAAGTAAAATACGAAAGAGCAAGCGAGAGAGAGAGAGAAAAGACAGTGAATAGAGAGGAAGAAAGAGATGGACTAGCGCGCGAATACAAACTTGCTCACCGCAGTATGACGGTGATTCTCCTCGACTGACGTGCTCCATAAAAAAGGAGCTTCTTTTATCGCCTTTATATACAGGCACACAGACGTATATACACCCAGAGCTGCGCACGGGGCCAGGAATGACCGCCGTGTAGCACCGACACATATATCTCCGTCTCTCTTCGCAGTACTGGCAGATGCATCAAAAGCTCTTGATTGCTGGGTCCAGCTTTTATTATCACTTGGGGGAGACTTTTCCAAGTTGTCCGTCGGTCTACGTCTGCTTGTTTATATACGAATGCGTGTACGCGAGTGTATAAGCGGCGACGAAAAGATCTCGCGCCTATATATAGCGGTTGTAAATTGCCCGCTATACACTGAGTCGCGCGTGATTTATCATACGCACTCGAGGCGAATAATTGCCGAGCCTGTCCCGATCCGAGAATATCGTTTTCTAAATTAAGCACTCGTGTGCTCTTGCGCTGGTAAACACCGATGCAAAACAAGTGAAATAATCGAACGTTTCGCGCGTACGTATACATTTGCACGCGAGGAGAGGACCCCCTTTGACTCTTTTTTTCTTGCATCCGTAGAAGCAGTAGTAGCAACAGTAGCAGCGAACAGCCAAAGCAAAGCAAAATCGAAAGTACAGTCCATAAATCTCCCTAACGCGTAGGCGTGTACTTTGCTGCTGCATGTGTACATATATATATATACCTTCGGCATACATATGTATTATATGGATGTGCCAACAAACGTAACGCGGCGTATTTCATTCGTGCGAGCATCGTAATGTCTTCATTCTCCGAGACAAATCGTCTCATCAAGACGTCTGACTACAGCGTATTTGACATTCACCCTCTGCTCTCTTTCTCTCTCTCTCTCTCTCTCTCTCTCTCTCTCTCTCTTTCGGAGCAACGACAGTTTGTGTGTGTTTGCTATGTGAAAATATTCGCCGCCACCAGTTCTCCGACTTGCATCGAGCCCCGTGTATGTCTCGCATTAGTTAAACATACATATTGTTACGCGGACGTTTGCGTTCACGCAGAGGCACTCAATTTGCCCACTCGTTACAGATAATATTTTTTTCTTCTTTTCGAGGGTCATTTGAATAAATCATCATCGAGCGTTGTATACGGTGAATATTCTCGTACATAAAACTCTGTGTGTTTGCACAGACGCGCATTACACAGTCGATTAATAGATTTATCCACTCGCGCCGAACGACGTCATTGGCAATTCAATAGCTCAGTTTGGGGGCGCGCGCACGAGAGAGAAAATAATTATACGTACGGAGAGTGGGTTATTATTATCCGCGAGTGCACATTTTCAAATGAATAACCGATCGTTACGGAGCTTAATAACCGGGCAAGGAAATCTTTCCCCGATGACTGCGAGCGCACCGAAAGTAATACGACTCGCGCAGTTAGGCGCACTATGTACACACAAAATCCGAAATATGCACCTCTACGCGGTGCGCGGGTGCAGTTTGCCACCACGTGTTTATATTATTATTATATCTTTCGCGGGCTCCACATGTATACTTTATTGTCACTTTACGATCCGTTAATCCTAATAAAGTCACCGCGTGTTTACGAGTGGCTTTTATATACGGGACGAACGATGTATTACAGCGTCGTTATCTCACTCTCTCGCTCTCTGTTGGTAAATTTTAGTTTATTCGCATTTTGGCGTGCATAAAGCATATTATATTGTGGGTGATATTACGTGTATACGAGCGAGTGAGTGTCAAGCGAGAGTGAGAGAAAGAGAAAAATGGATTTACATTTACAGCGGCGGAAAATCGAATCTGGAAAATAACGTAGATGCACATATGCTTGCTGTGTGTACATATAGAAGACTCGAACCGAACCATTTTTCACTTGTCACCGTGCACATGCACACACGCGCGGCGAACGGAGTTTTATTTCCTTCGTATGTGTGTGTAAGTCAACCGACGAACGACGTGTTTACTCGACGGATAATATAAGTCGAAGAAAAGCAAGCGTGACGGTTCCGATGCCAGTCCGAGATTCGAACATATGCAAAAAAGCTGCTGCGCTGCCACATGGACTTGGCAAGCCTGGACTCGTCGTGTAATATCGAATTGTGCGGTGACATTTTGTTGTTGAGACTAGAAAGTACTTCTCGTTTCTCGATGAAACTCGAGTGTCAAAAAAGTGGGTCATCGCAGCTGATCAAACGCTTTTTCTCTGCCTCTACGTTATATGGGAGTCGATCACTTGTCGAAAACAAGTTTGCCATTAGCGCTCGTTATAATTTTCGTCTCGCGGCTTGTCCGTATCACGCCTGAAAAATCTCGCACGCAAGCACATTGTGCTGTTATGATACGGCTAAGCCAAAGGAGTTAAATTTCAAAATTTATATAAAAAATGCTATATAAGCGACGGTATTACGTATCGGGTATATAACCGGCAAAGCGTACGTATAGCTCTCGAGCTAGCCGGTGGCCAAGATGGCGATGTACGTTCACATCCCAAGAGATTCGGGGTCTCGTCGTTGTCGAACGAGGCCGCAATCGCAGACTCTCGACCATGCCTTAGGTATTCGAACTCGAGTAAGATACACACAAACACATGTGCTGCGATCGTGACGACAACGTCCTCCGTAACGACACGCATGCAGCACACACATATCCACTTGTATTTCTCTGGACTGCTTTCCGATTGGCCTCGTCTCATCGCCAACTCTTCTTCTTCGTCGTCGTACGGGTACATAAACTTTCATTAAACTTTTAACTGGTTCCGAAGAAAACACACGAAGGACTTGTAGGGTACTACGACGACGAAAGGTCCGATTCCGATATATCCTTCGCTGTATACTTGAGAGTTAGTCAAAGTACACGTGCTATACGTAGTAGTCAGCGTTGTACACATGCACGGCAGAGCTTTTGGCGCTCGTTTGAAGTGAGCAAGAGAGATCCAGCGAGTGTACAACGTTACAAGATCAATCTATAATTCCATTGCCTGGGCATCTTCGCGTGCGCCATACTCCGCTGCTGCCGCTACACGCGTGAGCATGTTTACATTAGTTGGAGCTTTGAGAGCGAGGAATAGGAAACGGGAGATGCACACGCGAGAAAAGGACACGCGATCTTTGCCTGCCAAACCCTTCGGACACGACAAGATGTATGTATGTACGTGCGTATGTGTGTGAGCCTTGGACGACGACGTCTGTCTCGGGGATCCACGTCGGCAATTAGCAGCTTCTCTCTGCGCCCGAATTACGTACGTACGTACAGAGATAGTATACATATAGTATGCATCGCGAGGCTAGCTTATATCTCTCTCTCTCTGCAGTGGAGCTATTGAATAATCGAAGACTATCCAGAGCTTCTACATGCTCGACTGCACAAGCTACGACGAGGACGAGGATGTTGATCGCCGCGCGCAGTTATATAGATGTATGTGTACGCTATGTATCGCATGAACTCCCCACGAGATTGTCCGCATGCACACACATACACACCGATGTTGCTGCTTCTGCTAATTTGCTACTACACGCCGAGCTACGCCGATGAGATAGCCAATATAAGAGATCCTACAAGGGATGCCATATATACACGGGCGGATGAGTCGATTTATAGACAGTCTTATAAGATTAGCTGTGAGATTAGATTTCGCGGTTAATTTCGTTTCGCGCATGGTATATAATAATAGTAGTGGATGTATAACCCATACTCGGACTTTTACCGAGCGAGAAAAAAAATTGTTAATAAGCAAGTCTTATTCGTGTGTCATTTGGCCTGTCAATAGCTCTGACTTATATTCGAGTGCGAAAATTATATGTATAGAGGAAAATTACGATAGTATAAACATCCTCGAGCGGGGGGCGCGTCTTAACCGATTCATGCGCCGAATTCACACTGTATAAGGGTATAGTACTCCGTGTGTACGTATGTATATATAAAGCACCCTCGAGAGCAGTACACATACAGGGCGAGCCGCACACGTTCGAGTGCAGCCGAGCCGAAGAGCTGACCATTGCCCGTCGACGTGAGCGATGCCTCGCATAAGTCGTCGTCGTCGTCGTCTTCTTGGCCAGGGCTAAAGGAGCGGAGGATATACTCGACTCCTCCTGCGATGCTTTTGCAGTATATAAGTAAGGTACACACACTAGATATAACCCTGGCAATAGTCTCCAGGGCCGATTACTTACGCGTACCGCTGCTACTGCTGCTGCTGCTACGTTTATACGTTTATACGTCGACGGAAATTATGTGAGCTGCTGCTACGGCGATCGACTCGGCAAAGATTTACAATTCGCACTGCGTCGTTCTCGATTTTGTTTTTATATACCTTTTCTTTTCCTCTCATCCGTTTTTTTTCGTGTGCTTTCGACGATCTATACATATACGTGTACGTATACGTGAGCTCGAGCCACCCCCCCGCTTTACATTTTAATGCAGTGAAGTACTGAGCGAACGATTTTCGTGCGTATATACGTACCACTACGTATTACACTCTCGGCGTTTTATGCGCCTTTATATAAATTTTCAGGCCGTAACGAAATTTCGCGGGGCACGCAAGTGCACGAGGCGAGATTTAAGTAAGCGTGAACTGTATTATATGTACGGATACGGTTTACGGATACGCGTCGTTTGACTCACGGAGGGCGCGCGGCGTTGAACTCGCGCATAATTTATTTCATCTCGTTTAAACGAGGCTCGCTTTGAGAAGAGGAACGAGGCTACTTTGAGAGAAAATCTTTTTGTTTTGTTTCGTTTAGTTGTCAGTATATTCGAAGAGAACTAAAAAAATACACGCGTATCTTCAGTGAAAATTCCCACTGTTTCTTGGATAGTTTTTGGCCATCGAAAAAGTTTCTTGGACTTAAAAGTGCCATAGAACTACATGTACCGACCAGACATAATCCGTTTTTTTTTCAGTTTTTATTTATGTTTTTATTATGATGGTGTAATACATTTGCATGCTCAGCACGACTTGAAGCAATGTACAAAATTTTTGTAGGTAGTGTAGTGGCGCCCATGTTACCACTAGCCGTAATTGTTAATGTATATTTGCTTTAACCTTGCTGTGGCTAGTTTTCGAATTTATTAACATTTGTCGTTATTATTTTAAGGTTATGAATAGAATTGTAAAACTCAGATCCGGAAACCCGTTGAATCCACACTTCGCCTTATACATCTATGTTTACTTTATCACTTGCAGATTTTGAGATAAAGGTAGTCGCCATCTAGCGGTGAACGCATATAGTATTATTATTGTATTTAAAGTAGTTGAAATCGGTTCGTAATTTTTTCAAATAATTGTATGGTCATTAAAAGATCATTTTAAATTCGTTTAATATTTTTCCGAACAGTTGTAATAAAAAATTGGCCAAAAACAAATCAATTGGTGATATTAGTTTGAACTATTGCCCCGCTAGAAATGCCTGATTAGCAAAATTGACCATATAACAATTTTTAAAATACATCACCATTATTAATTGGATTGTGCTTGGCGAAATTATTATACATTTATGTTAAACATATGAAAGGGAAATTAAATGAGCTGAAAATGACAATTTGACTGTTTCAAAAAATTCAGTGCATTTTTCAATTATTTCTTTAAAGTAGTCAAACTTCACTTCAAATAATCACTACTAGATGGCAAGAACCTTTAGTTATAAATCTGCAAGTGGCAAAATAAAGATTATCATGTAAGTAGATTGGGAAAATAACTAATTGCAAATTGCTCTTTTATGGCGAAGAAATGTAATGAAAAGCAAGAAAAAATCAATCTCCGTTATCGCGTTGCGTACGATTGAAAAATATACAATACGCGCCTTTACGAGGCTACAGCAACGGCGACGACGATGATGACGATGATAAAAATAAATCTCAATACAAATCTTGAGAGTAATATCCACACGCACACACTGCGCACGCCGCGGCGAAACAAGCATATTTCCGAAAGCGAGAGAAAGAGAGGAAAAAAGAGGGTCGGTCCGAGCGAGAGCCGAGCACGTATGTATACCAGAAGCGGGAAAATCGAAAGCCACGCATTTATCATAAAGCCCCGGGTCAGTATCGAACTGACCCCTATCCATATAATCTCGAGCACATACTCGCTTTTCTCTTTCTCTCTCGGCTTGAGCTTATCATTAATTCACACGGTGTGTGTGTGGGTGTTTGTGTATTCGCTGATCCCAGGGATATAAAAATAATTTGCTTTATGGAAACAGACGCGTCCCTGCCCCGCGTATATACGTATACGGAAAATATCGTCATCGTTCGGACCTTCCGGGAATTACCGCGAATAAATCACGAGAAAAGAGAGAGAGAGAGAGAGAGAAAACACTCACTCCTCCTCTTTTCTGTTGTGCGTGGCCGCAGAGCAGTTGTATAATACGGCGAGCGCGCGGAAAAGAGTTTTTCTGTTTTGCTTACACGACACGCGCCCAGCTTTCCTCGAGGACGCGTGCGGTCGGCCACTATATGCCCGAATGAAAAAGAGACTTTTCCAAAGTCTCGTTTGCCAGCCTGGCCACCGGCAACGAGCAACTACAGCTCGTGTACAATACTCGAGCTTGCGGATCTAATGACATTACGGATGTATTCGTACGCACGACACAATTTTTCTCTCTTACGATATCGCGACCAATTCGTAGGACGCGCAAGTTTGGAAAGGCGCGCGTGGTCCGACGTATACGTATATTATTTATTATACGCCCCACGATGGCCGCTGGGGATCGTGCATATTGAAATATTCATACGATAC
The DNA here is from genome assembly GCF_000599845.2 of Trichogramma pretiosum. Lineage (NCBI taxonomy): Eukaryota > Metazoa > Arthropoda > Insecta > Hymenoptera > Trichogrammatidae > Trichogramma > Trichogramma pretiosum. The sequence continues at coordinate 464,595 of NW_019640811.1, forward strand.
ACTCGGCTATAGTTTTCGAGTGCAAGTGATATTTTCGCGGTTAAATAATGCGCGCGTAGACCCGAACTTTCGGTCCCGACGTATCGTATATATTGAGAGTAAAATTCGATACTACAGAGAAAAAAAAATCTTACCCCCGCGCTCGACTGTGGCTTAAACAAGTGAATCGGCAAACACACACGGATCAGCCCGCGCCCATGTAACGCAACTACCCGACAAAAACTCCAAAAACGAGTCATCGATACGCGTTGCATTGAGAGCGTATATTATAATGCAGACGTATCAGCTTCGAGTGTGCACCGCGTTGTACTACGTGCATCTGTCAGAAATTGCCTGAGCGACGCTTTTCTTGGTCAACAGAAGTAGCAGTAGCACAAAAAAACCACCACCACCAGCTCGGCGTATTATGTGTGTATACAGCATATCGGCGCACAGTAGCTAGTGTATACTTTTAACACGCGTATATAAGCACACAATTACGCATCGCGTCTGTTGCAAGTACAGGAGAGATACGGAGAGAATCGCATCTCTCGCGAAAAAGAGCCTCATCCCCTTTCGTGTGCGCTCTATGTACACATACAAGGGTCATCGTCATATGTTTGCCTCTTTTAACGAGCGCAACCTGTTGTCTGTGGTGCTGCACACTGGGTATATTGTGTACACCGTAGGCCATCGAAAGAGATAAACTCGAGCGCATCTTTATTATGTACGGCAGTCGGCGTCTAAAAAAAGAAGTAGATGTATGTTGCCGCTGCTGCTGCCTCGGCGGGTGGCAATTCTCAATGCGTACGCGACCCGCACGGCCCTATATCATAGCGCGACTGCAGCTAAACGACGCGCCACGCGATCTCTATACACTCGATTGTCGTCTAGCCACCAAATGTCCGCAGAGATCGGTTACGCGTCGCTTAGCCCGCAATTTTATATCACGTATCAACGACAGGTGCGCGAGGGGATAGCTAGTAGTGGTGGTACACAACCCGAAGAGAGAGAGATAAGAATTTTCAACTACGACGCGCTCGCAAAGTTTACAGTTAAACGAACGACTGCGAAAATTTCCTAGATAGGATTATAAAAGAGATCACGCGTTTCGAACTTTTAATAGAGAGAGAGAGAGAGAGCGAAGTGCGCTGCGCTGCGGGACTGAACGCGTATTAACGATCGCAAGCGGCTCATTTGATTATACGATTGCGGGGGATGATTCGCCGACTACCGTTGGTGGCAGGGGGTCTCCGCGCGTCTCTCGATTCTCGTACACGCTTCGCTATGTCAATTGGATCAATTGGATTAGAAGCGCTTCGGCGGCATTTTATACGATCAATTACACCTTTTACAATATACAATGCTGTATACCCAATTCTTCCGGCAATCAGATCGCCCGATTGCCCGACGAATGCTGACGAGAGCTGGTATAAGGTGGAATGAAGATTTCGCTCGCTCGTTCATTTCACTTTTTTCGACTTTATTCGATGAAAAAATACATTATACAAAAATATATGACACGTGTGTGTCGCGCTGCCAATTAGTACACCGTGTAGCAGAAGCAGCCGCCGTTGCCGTCGCAGAAGCCACCGCTGGGATAGCCCAAGCGTTTGCACTTGATGTTGCACTTCAGCTTGCTGCAGGTGGTGGCTGTACAAGATAAAATTTAATTTAATTTATTGCCGCTACTAACCAACGTTCGAATCGATAATGCGAATGTTAATTAATTAACTGATATGCGCCGTTCCACTTACGATTATTCTTACAGCTCATTGCCATTCCGATGAACGCGACGAGCAGCAAAATTGCGACCAATTTCAGCGGTAATGACATTTTCAATTTGATCCTGTTTTTTCGGAAATGCAACTGCGCGACACGACACGATGCACAAAAACAACGCGACTGAATGTGAAACGACGCTCCGACGCTTCGCTTTTTATACGCGAAATATTTCATCATTTTCCACTGTGTCTCTCTCTCTCTACCGATGATCGACTTCCTTGTTAAATATTTACAATTCGGTGTCCGGCCGATGCACTCGCGCGCGCGCGTATCAATTTCGCAATCGCCCGCGCTCCAACATGCAATTATTCAACTCGTTATGGAAAATATTTACGCAGCGAGAGGCAAAAGCAAAATATCAACAATTGTTTTATTGATGTATCGCAAGGAAACAGGATGAGTTCAATGTCGTTCGAAACGATTATATCAAGAAGAAAGTACGCAGAGTCGAAAGAAGGAAAAAAATCTATCGAGCTCTTTATACATCGTCGGTCGCATTCGCCGAGTTTTAAAGTACACGCGCCAAGATAATTCAACTCTCTGCTGCTACTAGCTTCTCGCGGGGACCATTACGTATATGTGTGCGCGTGTGCGGCCGTGCAGAGGCGGTATTTGATAGCAAACAAGCTAGAGACCATCAAATTCAAGACAGGAGCACGCGGGCATATACTTCTGAGGCAGGGACGACTTACTCTCTATGTGTGTCTACTGTGCATAAAGCCAAGCGGAATAGAAGAGATGAGACAAAGAGCAAATTCGCGTTTGTTGTAGCGTGTATGCCTGTATATATAGACGCGAGCAAAAGAGAGAGAGAGGATAGTCTTCCCCATAAGTATCGCATATGTCAGGGCTCGCCCTATAGCGTATACGCACACAGACACATATATACACAGACATAAGCTTCGCTGTAGAAGTTGTCAGGGTCGACGACGACGACGACGACCATCTATTGCTTCGTGTATGAGGGAGAATAGATGCACACGCACACACATACGCGCACAAACACATTTATGGATATTCGGTGTACTCGTACAGACGCGCGAAAAAGGGATGTATTATGGGCTAAGAGAGAGATGTGCGACTGCGTGATCGAGGAGTTCTATACATATACACCGTGTATCGCGAAAGGGGAGTAAGATAGTTGGTAAGAAGGAAACAGGGTGGATGCCAGTGCTAAAAAATAACGCGAACGATAATGGCCAATGTATCGGGGCAGTCGCTCTATACGTATACGTATTATATATAAGTTCAAAACTAAGTAAAAAATTTCCTATGCCCTGGTCTAGAGCGATGATATTATAATGTACAAAAAGTCGAGTTTCGATGCACGTGTATATATGTGCTGATTCACGATGATATCGAGGACGAGACATTTTTAACGAGAGAACATCTCGATTTGTATTCTTTACGTTCGGTAGCGACGTGTTGTTTTTTGGGAAGGATGATTTTGTAAAATTGGTCGAAAAAATGATGGATTAAGTAGTTTCAAATTTCAAGTTTACAATGTGTAATTACGGCGGCGAACTCAACGAAGAGTCGCATTGTTCTATTCTATTCGTAATGTAAACACCATACTGATGTATTGAAATTGGAATACATAATATTAGAAATACCTTGATTTGATGCATATTACTTGTACAATTATTTTTACTCTGCCACTTGCAGAGTTAGTATTTCATTTTACTATTGAAAGTAATGAATAAGGTAAAACCTAGCTAACTTAAACGTGGATTTAAACGATTATTTTGACTTTGCCACATGCAGATTTACAGCTACAGGTACTCGCCATCTAGCGGTGGACGCTGGTTTTAATTATGATTGAGTTTACGTACAATTTTTATTCAACCACTTAATCGTTATTAAAACATTAATTTGAATTTTCAGACACTTGAATTTTTTATTTTTTTATTTGAATGTTTGATTTTACATCAATAAATTTGACTTGATTTAAGGTTTTTACTCAATAAGTTTAAAAGTGTCATTGGTTTTAAATTATTTGACACCTGTTATATAATCATGCTATATTATTAATTAAATGCATTGATATACTATTGAATGAATCAAATTGTTATATTTACAAGCAATTTATTTAATCAAATCTATTCTATGGTAATACCTTCGAATTATTTTCTTTTCAGTGTGATTTTTGCGTAATTGGGTGTTACCTCGTAACAGCGAACCATTGAAATTTATGTCAAATGGCTCAAGGAGTCGAGACAAGTACTTTTAACCGCGTATTTACACACAAAAGCAGTCACCGAATATATCCAAGCCGTATAAGATAGTCTCAACCTGTTTTGACAACGCACAAAGGATCAAGCGCGCGCCCGGGCTAACGTGTTAGTTTTGGATTCACTTTGTGCTCCCGGGGAGATTATTGCGGCTCTTTTATACATACATGTACGTAACGTCGAACGGGATGGGAGTTCCTTTTCCTATATATACGTGTGTATCCCTTTTACAAGGGCATTGCTGCTTGTACGCGAGCAGTGAGCCAAGAACGCTTGAATAAATACGATTTCGACAAATTATGTTTTCGTATAGCTCGAAACGTATGAATGGGATTTGTGTCGATGCTGCCAATAAAAATTGCTTTTGCAAGCCTGTCGGTAGATTAGCGGTAAAAAAAATTTTTCGTAAATTTTGGATTGTTAGAACTTACAAAATCGTGTTACATATAGTATTCTAATATTTTAGATTGATTCAAAATGAGCAGTTTGGTATTTCTCTAGGAAAAATTTATTGATAAATACTAATACATTGTATTTACATAGATACGTTGTAGTAAGTTACGTAGTAAGATTATTCTAAAATTGTAGGAACACATGGTACCATAACGAATGAAAATATTTGAGTAAGTCTTCTGACCCAATGCACTACATCGTGCATTGCTATTATTGGCATAATTGAACGTACATTTTATACATTTATTTAGTCATAGCGGGTGAGTCGTGCGTCATATCAATCATTACTTCAAGAGTCTTGATGTGGGTTTCAAGATGATAATTTTACAAATATGTCTGACTGCATGTACATGCGCGGCTAATACACAATATCATAAATACAAAAATTTGTCATACCTAATGAGGAAAGCTCAATCTTTATACACTGAATTGATATGTCTGTTGAAATTACTCTTTGTTTAGAATTTCTTTCCGTAAATATCCCACACATGCGTAATTTTATTTTGCACTTCATCTATATGGATTTTAATACGATTGTTTTGTGATTATGATCTTCCGCATTAATTACATTCATATATAACACCATTGTGTAACGAATCGATGTGTTTTTTGAGTTTACTGTCACGTAAGAATTTCTCTTTACAAATGTCGGATGCATATGAAACACTATTGTGGGCCGAATAAACGTGTCTTTTAATTGAACTCTTCTCTGAAAATTTCTTCTCGCGTATATCACAAGCATATCGGACACTATTGTGTCTTGTCCTTATCTATGTGGATTTTGAGGATTCTTTTTTTGGTAAATGACTTTTCGCACTCACTAGATGCATATTTGACACCATTGTGCACATTTTCCATGTGCATTTTTAGGGTCCTTTTACGGCTAAATGACTTTTTGCACTCATTACATGCATGAGATATACCATTATGCACATTATCGATGTGAATTTTGAGATTACTTTTTTGTGAATATGATCTTCTGCATTGATTACATGCATGTGTAACACCATTGTGCACCTTTTCAATGTGGGTTTTAAGATGAGATCTCTGTGTGAATGATTTTTCACACTCATTACATGCATGAGATACACCATTATGCACCGACTCGATATGGGTTCTGAGAATACCTTTCGTTGTGAAGTTCTTCCCGCAAATATCACATGCATATCTGATACCATTGTGCACATTTTCCATGTGGATTGTGAGGGGCCTTTTATGGGTAAATGATTTTTCGCACTCATTACATGCATGAGATATACCATTATGCACCGAGTCGATATGGGTTCTGAGAATACTTTTCGTTGTGAAGTTCTTCCCGCAAATATCACATGCATATCTAAAACCATTGTGCACTGTTTCAATGTGGATTTTAAGATGAAATTTGCGAGTGAATGATTTTTCACACTCATTACATGCATGTCTTATACCATTATGTTTCGCGTCGTTGTGGCGTTTGAGACCAAGTTTTGTTTTAAATTTCAATCCACATGTATCACAAATGATACTACTATTCACTTTATCAGTGTGCACCGTTTCAATGTGGATTTTAAGATGAAATCTCTGTGAGAATGAGTTTCCACACTCATTACATGCATGTCTTATACCCTTATGTTTCGCGTCGTTGTGGCGTTTGAGACCAAATTTTGTTTTAAATTTCAATCCACATGTATCACAAATGATACTACTATTCACTTTATCAGTGTGCACACTTTCGATATGGATTTTGAGGGAACTTTTTTGGATAAATGACTTTTTGCACTCATTACATGCATGTCTTATACCCTTATGTTTCCCGTCGTTGTGGCGTTTGAGACCAAGTTTTGTTTTAAATTTCAATCCACATGTATCACAAATGATTCTACTATTCACTTTATCGATGGATGTTTTGAGTCTATGTTTAAAGATTGATGTTTCTTCAACTCTTCTCTTATCATTTTGCTTACTGAGTTCGCAATCGGAATTCATAATCAATTTTTCTGCTTCTTCATTAACAAATTCTTCTTTTACTACCCCAGCATTTTCTACTTTTATTGTTTTTTGAGTTTGATCGTTGAATATCATATTCTGCAAATAATTTTCAGAAGAATCCTCCATTTTCTTAAGTAGTAATAAACCCGTGTCGGGCTTTACATCTTTACACTCGAAAATTATTTCCATGTCGTCATGAGGATCAGCTGTTTCATCATACTCTTGTTTAAGCCTTTGGATCTGAAATAAAATCGAAATGATATGATGAAATTGTAAAAGCAGATATTTACCATAACAGTACCACAAAATTATCAACTCTTACTGTATTTCCATGCATCAATTGGGAAAATTCAACATTTTGAACTTCAGGGGCCTTGTCAATTGTTTGATTATCTTCATTATCATCTAGCGACATATCAATTGGTTCCTGTTTTACTCTAAAATAAATACAATAAGATCAAGTATTACGCTATGATATTTTATTCTGTTTTATTTCTAACAAAGTAAAAATTACCTAACAGCACAGCTGAATGTATCGCTCGATTCCATCTTGCTTAGTTTAAACTTCGGCAGCGATTAATCTATCTATAGTACTACTATACATCGAACAAGGTAGATTGAATTTCATAATATTTACAAGTTATGTTTTGAAAACCGTTTGAACTGTTATAAGTAAGCTGAAAGAGGCTAAAGTATTATTGTTATATTATTGAAGAAATTATATTAATTTCGTGTCTAATGAATATTAAGATTTTACTATGTATAAGTATTATTTTATTATTTTCTTCGATGTACGCTAAAAAAGAGATTGTACGTTACTTTTTTTCGTAGGCCTGAGCACGAAGTATTTAAAAAAAAAACACCTTTGATTGGTCAGTTGAAGATAATGAAAGACGAATGAATTAAGAATCCGGGGAGTGGCTAAGACACACGACACCTGTCAATAAAGTGGTAGCTCAGAATTAATCTAAAAAAATAACATGGTTAGTGCCGTGGACTATTGGACAGATTAAAATGACTTGATAAAATGAGATTCTTTAATAAAACTCGAAATTGTTGCTCATCAATCGTTGTCAACTATACGAGAGGATTAAGTACAGGAAAAAACATACGCGCAAGAGGCGATAAGTATCCATCGTTGCTTTATGGGCAAGTCAGGATAGTAAACATGCAGCGGAAAAGTACGAAGAGCGTCATACTGTGTACAGGCGACCAAAAAAGAGTACGTGGACCCGCGTTGATCCGCGTCAGGAACACGTAACGCACGAAAAGTTACACGCATAACAATCCATGCAAAATTGCCCAGAAAAATATTATCATAGCTGAGTAATGAGCTTACGGGCGCTTAGTCTCTCGCTTTTCTCGCATTGACCCGAAAATGTAAATACGCATAGACGTATGCTCTCGTTCGCCTTTGCCGCTCGCGTGCGCGTCCCTTTTCCTGAATACATACGCACACACACACACGCATATACAGACGTACATTTATATACGTATACGCATTCATTCTGCAGAGTGCAGGGTCTTTACAGATAATTGGATTTAACGTTCTCGCGCAAGCTCCGATGTTCATTTGACATTGCGTGCGCGTGGACACACACGAGGCAGTGAATAGAGAGGCTGCTGCTGCTTTCGCGTTGCTATTGCTATTGCTGCTGCTGCTGGACGAGCTGTGTGACGGGTACGATTGGATTATATTATGCTAACTGCTAACTGCTGTGCACATGCTCGTGCTAACGTATGTATGAACGAGACGTTTAAGGAACCGTTTACATTTATCCGAATGTGCGGCATATATTTATTTGTGCGACGCAGTATGGGAACAAGTACGCATCAACGATTGACAGAAATCTACTCGAAATTTTCATGCTTTGACTTATATACATTAATTTTTACTTTGCCACTTGCAGATTTACAGAAAAAGATACTCGCCATCTAGCGGTAGAGACTGGCTCTAATTTTGATTGAATTTTCATATGATTAATTAACGCGCAAAGTCAATAAGTGTTGATACATGCATTTTTAAAACCTAATTTTACATTATATATTAAAGTTCCTTTTAACAGGTGTGATTCATTCATCGAAATTAATACAAACTGGGGTATAAATGAAATATTAATTAGACTTTATTAGTTTTCATATAATCAAAATATGAAATATGAAAATTTCATCATCTTACAATTCAACAATTAGTTTTGTAACAATGATACAACATTTCAACGTGACTAATATATGCTGCATTTATGCCACATAACGTTATAAAACATATTTCTATTGAATTATAGCTATTGAATATAAACGAAGTGTTCAAAATCGACAACCAATGTATAAAACGCCTAATTTATTTCTTCAAAATAGGTTTAATCAATGATGATTTTACATTTTCTTTGACTGCTATACCAATAACACGAACGAACAATCGAAACAAATCAAATTAAATGCGTACACAACACGATTTTAATATCCTCGTGTAAAATTGTTCTTTTGTATCTCACCACCAACGTTCAAAAAAGTACGTAAATGTTTTTACGGCGCGGCGAATTTCGCTGCGTCTTTCAACGCATCGCCACCGACGCTGCACAATGGCTGGAGAGCTGCTGGGCGTGTGCTCGCGCACTAGCAGCTTTTAAAAAAACATCTAATTTGTAAGTAAAAAGTAATGTCTCGTGGCCACCCCTCCCCGCGATAAATATTTCACGAGGCTCCATATACGCCTATAATATGCGACGGCCTCTTGCTGTATAGCTGGGCGATGAACTATATCTTGCTTATATCATGGCTTGGATATACAGCCGGGCGCGCGAGCGGGACACGCGGTATTTTCCGCAGACTTTAACGTCATAATGCAGAGCAGTTTATGCCCATGCAGCGGTCATAAAAGGCCGTCGTAAACGCGCGCTGGGTCGCCTTTATTCGCGCGCGCTCGCGAGATGCTGCCTAAGACGTAGTATCCTCCTTGGCTCCCATATACATAATGAGTGCCGGCCCGTGTCGTCGTGGAAAGCTTTTCGAGGGCTTATGAGCTCCCTAAACACGCGTATCATGATGTATAAAGAAACGCCGACCTTACATTCACGCATATGGTACGGTAGTCCATCTGCGAGTCGAGAGACAAAAACATCGATTTATCATTCGCTTGACGCTACGACTCGTACATTCATATATTTTAAACGCGTGGTATCCATAGCTACCACACTTTTATACATAGAAGTGAACCGCATTCTTAACACCTTAAAAAAACATATCGTAATTAGATACGAGTTACGCGTGCCTCGAAGCCTGACGTACGCATAGAAAGGAAAGGAAAAAGACGTGATTTTCATTAAAAAAAAAACCAAAGTAAATGAAGTATTAGGAGTTTTTATCGTACGCATAGAAAGGAATGTAAAAAGACGTGATTTTCATTCAAAAAAGCTAAAGGAAATGATGTATTAAGAGTTTTAAATCGTTGACGTATTCAAAACGGAGGAAAAATCTCAGACAAGCTCGAACAAGTGACTATATAGAACGATACTTGTGTTTTACGTAGATAATTAATTCAATCACAGATGTTTCGAGCTGTCGAGAAGCGCAGTGCACGATGATGGATGAATATAGGAATGAAAAACCAAATGCAAGCGGTCATGGTTCTAATACGTCCGTATGGATTAATGCATGAAGAGATTTATAAGGCACAGCTGTATATTGAAACAGTGCATTTGACTGCATCTCATTAGATGTCATAATGAGAACAATTAGAGCTCATAAGAGAACGTCTATATAGACAATGAGACAATGGCTAAAAATAACAAAACTTTCCTTCGTGTAATTTGATCCTAAATCCTAAATAATTAGTTCAATAAACAGCTTCCGAATAACCACCTCGTCATCTCCTCGCACTCGTGGACCAAAAAAAAAAAAAATTCTTCCTACGTTCCCACGTCGTCCTAACACACCGACGGCAGTCGGCGCAATGATCGAATTGGCGCACAATCAGCCTCGCGGCTTCGCAGCGCTGTGGCGCCACGATCTCCGCGCGAAAATTGGCCCACGCACGAACTCAACACACAAAGGCGCGCGAGCGCGAAACTCCACCCGCCCCCGTCGCTGATAAGCTCGCGGCGGTCTCGGTGGCGGCGGCTATTGGTCGTGGGCGTGGCCCGGTTGGAGCGTCGATTGGCGCTGCCCCCACCGCTCGTCGGCATTGGCGGGCGCCACGAGCGGAGCGCTACGTGGGGTAGGAGGGGGGGAATCCCACGAGCGCGAGGCAGTATCTTCGCGCTGCGCCGTCGACTCCACCTTCCCTGGTATTCGCACAAGCGGGGCTCGCTAGCTAGCCAGTTTCTCTCCTTGTGCAAAAGTCGCTGCCGCTGCCGCTGCTGTTGCGCGCGCGCCCAACGCCGAACTACCCTCGGGACAATTGCGTGGCCGTCCGTGACACATTCGACAAGCGGCGCCGTAACGGGAAGCAACGACGCGCGGCTAGGGACTTGCGCTGATGGCACAGCAGCAGCAGCAGTAGTAGGCAGTAGTAGTAGGCAGTGCTGCGGCAGATACAGTCACCCCTCTACCACTACCACAGCAGACGGAGACTCGAGCCTTGCGACGCTCTCTCCTGTTATACCCAGCAGCAGTTCGCTCTATCTATATCTCTCGCACGGACGCAAGCGTCTGCTGTGCGCTGCTTCTCTCTCGCGTGCCCGGTGAACTTTTTGCCATTTCTCGGGGCCTCCTTATTCTCCTCTCCTACTCTCTCTTCCTCTCTCTCTCCATGGCATGGGCGGCCATCTATTCTCGCTTCGAACGACACTCAGGTGTGAGACTACCGTCCCGGGAGCCTCTTTACATATAAACAGTGCGTTGTGAGACTCTCGACTGCTCGAGACGTTGCAAGAGGATCCCTGTCTCTGTACCCATTGACAACCTATATACCCAGTGCGCGTAATACTATACCAATCCGAACGGTTTAAATGCCGATCGTTGTTTGTCGCTAAAGTGTCGTGTCCATTGAGGAAATAAATGAAAAAACAGTGCGCGAAGCTGCGAGGACTATAATAATAAAATATACACACGATATAAAACTGTTCGCGTGAGACGCGAGAGTGAGATCGAAAAGAAAAACAGTGTTGATCGTTCATCGCGTAATACGAGACGCGCTCGAATTTTTTGTTATTGTTGTGTCCGTTGCTGTTGGTTTTCTCGAGTGCGTAAGCGAACGGCCTCACGACGCGTTCCGACGAGTGGAACAGTCTGCTGCCCAGCTCCACGTTGGTGGGCGCTGGGGGCACGCCATGGCTCGGCCTCGGCGCAGCGGCGGCGGGTGCCGGAGGCACGGGGACCAGCGCGGGCGCGGGCAGCCCCGTCGAGCTCGAGGGCCACTGGGGCCGCAAGCTCTACGGGGCCAGCGTGGCGCCGCCCCCGCCCGCCACGCACCACCATCATCCGCGCACGCCACTGGTGTTCGCGCCCCAGGACATGAGGCAGATCCTGAAGGAGGAGCCCGTACCCAGGGCCTGGCCACAGCCGACGCTCGCCGACAATAACGGGTTAGTACAGTTGCAATTTGGATTTTTGTGATACGAACGCGTGTGTATGGGGTGCGCGATTAGGGATTAAATTTCACGTTGTCGCTATCGGTGTTTACGGATTATTATATTTACTTTGGAGCGACGCGTTTATCGTACGGACTAAATACAAATACCACAGGATGACATTTCCAATTCGAGAAGTAATAGTTTCGAACAAAGGCACATTAATTTCGCTAAAAAAAAAAAATTAGATAAATCACGAATTCAGGAACTTGTCGCGTATAAAAATTCGCTCGACATATGTCGCGCGAGAGAAAAAAGAGAGCGAAAAAGAATTTATATCATATATAGCGGTACGGGCAAAACCACACAGCATGGCAGCCGAGGCACGTGATACGCCCGTGTGTGTCTATGTGTGTCTGTATATTCAGTAGTAGGCCACTCAGCTTTTATATATAAAGCAAACGTCGTGAAGTATTAAAGCTCATCGATCAATGGGCGTTTCGGCTGAGTTACGCTGGTATAGCTCGTGTATACGCGCGGTAGAGATGTATTACGGTAGCTCTATATACCCCGTACGCGCGGAAACTCATTGAGGTTTCATCCCTCTGTCGAGGCTCCTCTTTCAGATTTGCCCGGAGAAGAGAATGAGAACGAGAGAGGAAGACAGTAGGAGCTAGAAGCTCCGTCCTATGTGTATAGTATATAATACACGATGGCGCGGGATATATAGAGTAAAGAGACGCGCGCGTACGGTCCTTTAGCGGCTGAAGTTTCGCTAGAATTCTCATCCTCTCTCTCTCTATCCATCTCTCAGCTGCCCTCGTGCACGAGCTATCGTAATCTGTATTCATTAAGCGTCAAAGCTAATGCTATATATATCGGAGCGAGTAATCGCCGAAGCTGTTCTCGCAGCTATTTAACGCCAATTCGATGCGCGCGACCTTCGCAGGTAGGGATGATAGACAACAACGCGCTGTATATTAAATCGATCAATTAAAGCGACGAGCGAAAATTCAACTTACGCCTGGAGCTTGCGAACGTGAGCACGCGCGAGTTTTTCGGGGGAGGGCTTTGATACGTACATACACAGCTGCGCTAGCGCTAGAAAGTCGGAATAATAAAATAAGCAATCAACTTTAACAGCGTGTAAAGTCGAGCGTGCACGCGCGCGTCTACAAAACCGCTAAACAAGGCGTGCGAGAGAGTAAAAGTCTCAAAGAACTGCACTCCTCTCTTCCTTACTCTCTCTCTCTCTCACGTCGTTGTTTCGCAACTTTTCCCCCTGTACCTTCCCCGTGTATATACAGGCGCGTTTAGAGAGAGAGAGAGAGAGAGAGAGAGAGAGAGAGAGAGAGAGAAGCTGCGCGCCTTATCTGAGCTCAAGCTTTGCCTTGACTCGCTTTTGCTTGCGGCGTGCATAATACACAAGCGGTACACACTACGCGGTTATAACCTTTGCCTATGGTAAATATAGACGCGCGCGCGGGTGCCTACACACACGCCATTACGAAGGGCCGCCACGATAAAGTCCTTGTTTTTCAAAAGTTCGTGGGCAAAAAAAAAAAAAAACGAAGGAAGGAAGAAAACGAAGCAAAAAAACAGTTACGCCTCCCGATCTCACCCGCATAATAGGCCATGAGAGGACGACGAGCGAAAGAGTTTATACGAGAGAAAGAGAGAACGACGAGAGGATGATACCGTGTATGTGTGTGAGTGTGTGTATAAAACTAAAACGTTACCTGGCCTCGTTTAACGCCAGGCACGCTTTAAAGCTCGAAGGTAGCTCTAGCTGGCCGTGTTAAAGCTTGCGGTTTATGTGTGCTTTTGGCCGTGCGTACGTGTACGAGCGCGGGGCACGTACGTACGGGTACGACTCTCAAAGCGTCGGACGCCTCTCGCTTACCGTACACACAGCATGGAGAGAGAGAGTACAGTGACACACTCGACTTAAATTCGCGCGCTTACGGGCTTTCATTAAATTAACCGCCGGATTTACGAGCTGTTAGCTCGTATTTAAACGGCTACTAGTGTACCACTGAACTCTGTGGTCAAGACTAATTTCGCGCGTGCGTTACGCGTAATCACGTATCGCGTCGATAGAGCGCTCACGATTTTATAGATGTATATATGCGTGTACTTTGTATCGAATGTATAAAATGCGAAGCGGTGCAAAGAGAAAAAAAAAATTGTACATCGCTGCCACGTACGATTTCTATCCCACATTTTCATTCCCAAAAAGCGTATAGTATATAGATATAAAACTGTACATAATGTGCGAGCTTTTCGGATCCCCCTATATACGTAAACCTTTTGCGCGAGAGGGCACAACGCACGGGCGCGCGATGGCAGGCAGGAACGCGCACGAGCACAAACACGTCGACGACGACGAAGAGAGAGAGCGAGAGAGAGAGACAAAGCAATCGGCTCCGTAGAATCGCAATAAATCGCTCGATATACGCGCACACACGAGAGCGAATTGAGAGAGAGAGAGATACGGAGCTTTCTGGATAATATTTATGCCTGGAGTGCTGTATTCTATAGCGTCGAAGAGCCAAAAGCTCTCGCTCGTTGGCGCCCAGCAGCATGATTCATAATAATGCACACGCTGCAATTCACCCGCGTGCTCGTACGCGCACGGACGAGAGAGTATCGCGAGAGATAATGAGCTATTTGTAACGCGCGTTCACGCGCAGTTATATATCGGGCATTACGGTGCACATGCCAAGAGAGCGAGTCGCTCTGTATCGAATATCGCTGTTGCGTATTGAATATATAACAAGCCGAGGCGAGCTTGATTTTTTAATGCAACCCTGATCACGCGAAAGAATCGAACGTAGTCGACTCTTCAATGAAAAGCTCGCGAGTTTACCAAGATGCAAGTTGCAAGTGCCAAGCTTATTATATGCATCGTACACTTTTCACAGAAAACTCGCGCATAACTATGTACAATGACACAAACGCGTTCATTAATAAACATGCACGTGTGCGACTGCGATGTTCGCGGGTAAGGGAGGGGGCGATACAGTGCGTATGCAGATCCGCAGGCAAACGCGGCGCGAGGATACGATCGAAAGCGTGGGCGTAATTATCGACACGACGCGCGCCTGTATGTCCGCCTGTCGCTGTCGATATTGCATACACACCCACCCGCCGGCCGTGCACAAACACACACACGCACACATGCACAATCTATATACACTGCATTCGAGAGAGGCTTCGGCAAACACACAAACTGCGAGCGACAATTTGCAAATGGCGTTAGACACGTCGTTGCTGCTGACCGCCTCGTCGTTCAGTACAGTGTCATATCTCTCGCTCTCTCTTGGTTTGTTGTCGCGCGTCAAATATGTTCGTTATGTCCCCCGTACTCTGCTATATACTGTGACAGTGCCAGCGGGCTGCCGCCACCGACGCTTTGTTCAAATCTATATAGAACGTATGCATCCGTATACGCGAGTTAAACGCGTTTAATATTTCTTGCTTTGCCTCTTTTTTCCTCATTCTACGTGCTTACTTTACGACGATGCACACTTTCATTAAAAAATGACGTATTACAATCGTTCGTATTATAAAAAGCAGAAAGCTCGCCTTCGCACCCTTTACCTGTATCAGCTGGGGCACGTATACACGCAGCTCCGAAACGTACGTACGTGCGACGGTGGTCATGTAGCAATTTGCAGCCGGTCGTGTTGGCCGCGCGCGTTATTACAGTTACACGCGCACACACATAAACTATATACTGCGATCTCTCTCGCTTATAAGCGTCGCTGCAATGCCTCCGCGCGCTAACAAGAGCTCGTTTAATTGTGGCCGCGCGCGTTCCTGAACTGCCGTATAATTGCGATGAAAATTCGGTGGTTTTCGGGCGTCGTGTATAGCGGGAAATTCTCGTACGCGCAATTTGTTTGTGTTTTTACTTCTTTTTTTTTTTCATTTTATTCCGTTTCCTATATCGAACGATACGCGTGTGTATGATAATCGCTTATGTACATGTAAACACACGGCCGATACAGTCAGCGGCGCGCGAGTTCGCTCAATTACCGCGGAATTAATGATCTAATCGCGGTAATTAATCAAAGCTGTACATAGGCTGGGTATATAGAGAGACTATAGACTATACTAGACTACCGCGCACACGTACTCTGCATGCGTAAACTATACGAGCGAAGAGCCGAGCGCCGATCGTGCGTAACGAACGCGAAATCTCGCTTATGCGTGACGCTTTGCCGCTGCGTATACACATAGGCTCGGATACTCGTTAT
The DNA here is from genome assembly GCF_000599845.2 of Trichogramma pretiosum. Lineage (NCBI taxonomy): Eukaryota > Metazoa > Arthropoda > Insecta > Hymenoptera > Trichogrammatidae > Trichogramma > Trichogramma pretiosum. Next base: position 480,783 of record NW_019640811.1, read on the forward strand.
ATCGCAAAGCTCGTGTCTGTGCTTTGCATGCGAGAGGGTAGTAGCTCTCGTTCTCTCTCTGGCGCAAGAGTAGCGAGCTTGCGCCCACGTATGCACATAAACCAGAGAGAGGAACGAAATAATCGGACGTTGGCAAGAGTTATGGGGCGCGAAGAGCGAGAGATGCGCGCGCGGCCCGAGCCTCGGTTAATCAGCCAACGAGGAGGATAATTATCGACGCGTTCGAGTCTCGTATATCAATGCGCGCGCTGCACTGTGCAGCAGCGGCTATCTCTATCTCGTAAGCGCGAGTAAATTTCGATAAATATATACACGAAATGGATTTATAATTTGACTTATATCCTACTTTTTTCGCGTGGTGCATGAGTTTTTCTTCGAAAGAACCACGCTTCGACGAAGAATCGATTGTAAATAATGCGTTTCGCGACACGTGCCTGCAAACACAAATACTCACTCCCCGCTTTCGAGCTGTGCAGCGTATCATATCGTAAACTGCGTGGAAGCTCGATATATGCACTCGACCGCGGCTCCAAAGCACCATAGGCTTTTTATACTTTACCGAGAAAACAATACGCTCGTTTTATAAAAGGAGCTTGCGCGCCACCCGAGTCACAAAACGCCGAGAAATATATGCTGAAATATATATATTTTTTATGTTCATATTTCTCGTTTTTTTTTTATTTTTGTTCGTTTTTTATGTCAAACTCGTTGGAAGAAAAGAGGCTATATAACGTTATATATCACTCGCGCGCGAAGCGACGATGAATTTGTCGATATAATAGCGCGAGCTTCCCCGTATAGATACAATATCAGATTGAATCTTCGCGCGCCAGAGAATCACATCCTTTCCCAAATATTTAAAGAGCCGATTGCCGCTATATTTGACTCTCTCTCTTCGTACGATAAATCTATCATTACCCACACATTCACGAATACATAATGATAATAATGTGCGCGCGACGCAGAAAGCGGAGGACTGCGTAGATATAAATATAAGCGAGGCGCAGGGGAGGGCGTCGCGCTATAAATGTTCCAATCTCAGATTAATCACCCGTTAAGAGAAACATATCGACGTCGCAATAATCGATGTGCCTATGCGGCTGCCTCGGCGTGTGAATACACGTGTTATACGTGTGTGTGTGTGTGTAACTCCGCTCGCACAACCTCGAGCTGCGAGCAGCAGCAGCAGTAGCAGCGAATTCGAGTGCCGTCGCTGCCGTGGCTGTGCGGCTGTTATATATAGAGGGCCGCTCGCGCGCGCGCGCGTGACAAATGCCACGCCGATAGCATCGTTTATTTCGCACAAATGCGCTGCAAAACTGCCTGCTATTCATTTTGCCAGCAGCGGCGCCAGCTTTCACATACAAGGCACCAACACACATGCTGCTCTTTTTTGCGCCTCTATGTGTATACACCGAATATATACTCATCCTCCTCCTCCTCTCTGTGCATATAGGCAACAACAACAGCAGCAGCAGCAGCATCGGGTCAGCCAGAAGGCACGTTGAATGTATATATAGACGCGCACGGGTGATAATCCGATTTTTAGCACCGCCCGTTTATGCTGTATATACACTATACGCACATGCATCGAATCGCGCCGAGCCATCGTTTTTACTCCCCCGCTCCGAGCGCGCTCCATACAACCACTTCTCGGTCTCTCTGTCTCTCGCTCGAATCTGTTTTTTTTCATCTCTCTTTTTTTTAACGAATTGTGATTTGACCTGAAAATTATAAACACATGCGTATGCTCGTCGACGTACGCACGTGTATATAAATAAATAACGCGTTAATTTGTTTACCTATTTAACGAGAGATTATTTGACTTACGACGGACAATTATTGTATCGAGAAAAGAGAAAATATATCGACGTTCTCTATTACGATGTTTAGATGCAACCCATGTAGCGTACGTAGCGTACAAAAGATCCAACTGTGGCCGAAACTCCAATTTCGCCTCCTAATTAGCATAATCTAAATAGCCGGGCATCGTATCGTACAGACCTCTCTAACGGTTTCTTCTGTCCACGCAAAGACAAACGATCCTCTTGTCCGTGTTTACCAAAATGAAGATGATGATCACCCCATAATGATCGATTGCATCCACGATCGAAGATCGAAAATTTGACGCGCAGTCGTAGCGCATCTTCAGTCCCGGTATGGGTCGCATATGGACATAACGAAAAGAAAACAAAAATCTCGACAGTCATGTCGGTCATCGTCCGTTTGTTAAAATCTGTCCAGAATATTAAGTTTCAATTTGTTCGTGATTCTCCACCTAATGTGCAACGAGAGGAGATTCGAATGTCGAGCTGTGATTCAGCAAAATCATTTTTAAGATGTATCGCCTCTCACGAGCGTGGATCGAAGAGGCACGGATTTTTATTCTCGAGTTAAATTGTCGGTTTGTTTTTTCTTACCATATTTTCTGTCCCCCCTTTTCGATGTCTCCTTTTGTTTCGTTTTTTGTTTCAAATGATGGAAAACCGACTAGTAGCGTGAACGATGATTCAGCAGTGAAAAGTTGTAATGGTCGCTTGTGTGTTCTTTTATTACCGCGATGATCGATTCGTGCTGCATAATCATCGTTTATCGGCTATTGTATACAATATATATAATAATATCTACGATATACACATGTGCACGTGGGTCGCATATTATATATCGGATGCTCGTATTATAGGCCCCGAAAACTTGAGCCAGCGTCGCGAGATAGCTGCCCGCGTGAGTTTTGTGTGTGCGCGTGTTTACACAGGGTCCAGCGCCATATACTTCGAGGGGTGAAGTTTTGCCACACTTATGGGCCATTACTCAAAACAGCGAAATGACCATCGGCCCCATGATAATCTCGCGACACATGAGGTCTCTCTCTCTCTCTCTCTCTGTCTCTTGTAATGTACGCGCGACTCCGACGCCGATAACGCGGGGACGGATTTGGCATAATCGCGCACCTGAGTCAAGCCGTATCAATTTCGTATCACATATCTTCATATTTCTTCTAGTAGCTGTGATGGATGTCGATGTAAAAAATGTAATTTTTTGCCTCTTCTTTGTTTTTAACAGAACGGTGCTTGGCAGGGCGCACTTTGAAAAGCAGCCACCGAGCAATTTGAGAAAGAGCAATTTTTTTCACTTCGTCATTGCCCTGTACGATCGCTTGGGTCAACCAATTGAGATCGAGAGGACGGCGTTCATTGGATTTGTAGAAAAAGATCAGGTAAGAATGCGTATTTTTGTTGTAAATAAACGGCTGTTTATTCATTGGCTATTCACTTCAGCCTGAATATAATAGGCCAATCCTATTTTTTATATCCTTTGCGAGGTTTGAGTTATTTTGGAAAAATTCGAGTAATGCTTATTTTTGTCCAATTGAGATATTTATTTTGAGGAGGAAGCTACTCGCCAATGAGTTGACAGTGGTTTTTCTCACGTTCAAACCTTGTCATAAAAACTTTTTTTCGTCATTCAAAGGCCATTTGCTTGACTCATACATACTTTGTTTTGTTATTGCACAGAAATTATTAAGAGTCATAGAATTATAATCCAAAATTGTCAATAATAAACAAAAAATTGAAGATACAATTTATGTCTGACAACTGTCTGTCGCTTTAGCTTAAGTATTCTCGTAAAAAATCGTAAAAAAACAATTGAAGACAATTAAAATTTTGTAGACACCATGTTTTACTTTAACAAATATTTTGACTTTGTCACTTGAAGATTTGCAGATATAGAAGTACTCGCCATCTAGTGGTGGAGATCTCAAGTTGGATTATCGCATTCATATTCTTTGATTGGTTTACTTGTTAAATAGTCCAATATATTTCAAACAATTAAATTTTTAAATTGTAACAGAAAAACCACCAAAAAACAAACCAATAAAAAGTTACGTATTTTAAATAATATCAAATGGTCATTGTTTGGTCATTAGATTACTAAATTTTACTAGGAATAATATTTTTTACAATATCAGAAAATCCAATTTAAAAATCAGTAGAATATAGGTATGCAAAAAACAATTAAAGTCAGCTAGGCCCTCTAATTACACAGATCAATTGTACCACCCATCGCAAAGCATTTCTCTTCGGGTACTTTCGCAAAAACCCGAAATATTCTTCACTTTTGAATTTTATCCGCGTCTTATACAAACGACATCAAAACATCGGCGCTAAATGTATATAAAATTTAACTCGGCTCGCGCTCGCGCAGCCAGCCGAGCCGTGTATTATATATAACAACATCGCACGCCTGGCCGCTCTATTAATTAACGGCAGCCAAGCCTCTCTCGGAGTTATAAAGGTAGTTATACGTTAAAACCCAACCACTGACGCTCGCGCGCGCAGCACATTTTCACGTTTCAACGAGCCGAGCACGAGCTGCTCGCTGACGCTATGCTATGCTATGCTATAGAGAGCTGCTCTAGCTTCCCGCTCGAGCTCGCAACGCGATCCCTCGTCAATTATTTAAAAACGCGTAAACTCACTGTGTGCCGAGTTTACTATATATAACTGAGCTGCCTATATCTTTCCGGTTTTACATCTTATATGATCTCGTTTAGACTTTTTCTGTTTTTTTCTTTTTATTATTCCAGTCCATAATGCGCGTTTGAGCTATGATTCGAAAATCCAAATTATTTTACAATGTTATAGAGTGCGTATATAAAAGTTGTCGTATAACCGTATCGAGCTCGTAATTAAGGAACATATCGCTGTAGTCGTGTGTGACTGAGTGATTATGCACGCGACGTTGTCGTATACGTATGTGAAGCACAACGAAATTAATTACCGCCGACACGGTAAAAGGAAAGGCGGCCCACGGATAGTGAATAGGGAAAAATAATAACAATTCATTTACCAAAGATTTCCGTTGATGAGTTGATCAATTGATTTATTAACAATGAAAAGTTGAACTGGTAAGGGTTGAGAAGGATATAGGAGTGTTTTAGATTTGGAATCGATATGACACGAGAAATGCTCAACATTGATAATGGCCTAGTGTTTTAATATACATTTAAAAAAATTTTTTAAATAACCATATCTGCATCAGTTGATGATTGGTTGAAGGGGGAAAAAATTATTTCAGTAATAAAATTATAGTTTGTTTTAAATAACACTCATTTATTGAACAATGTAAACAAATACATTTTTTTTATTTATAAGAACATCACTTGAATCGAAGTTAAATGGCCATTTGCCACGAGAAATTTTAAAACTTCTTCTAATAAATCGTGAAGTTTATATTTGGCAGCTGTTTGATAAATGTTTAAGGCATTTTCCATGGACATGCAAGAACTTTGCAAGCAAGAACGTAAAAGTTGTTCACATTTATTTTTTAATCCTTGAATTTGATATAGATCAGCAGCACCACAAAGTTCACAAATCTGTGTCACTTCCTTTACGTTTATTATTTCTATTATTCCACAATATATGTACCGCAACATTTCCATCAGAACTTCGTGACTTATATTAAGTATTTTTATCAAATTTTCATTATTTTCTTTCATGTTCACTTTGAACATTAAAGCGAAAACTGGACTCGCTCTGGCTAGCAAGATTTTGTGACCTGGAATGGTTTCTCCACGCTCTGTGAGCAGCTTCACATCGCTAAAATCGTCGTCCCCAAAGTAATCAGATGCCATCCAAGGTAGATCTTGCACTGGCATTGCTTTACTACGCCATTGGCATTGCTCTACTACGATATCACAACGAATAGTCACGATATCCTCACGAAATAATTCGTCCTTTGGATTAAGTATTTTAAAAACTGGAAGTAGATCAGTAGATCCATGTTCAAGCGAACATCTATTTCTTGCCACAATTAGAACAGTCGTGTTTTCAACCACGAAGGAAAGTTTGCAACTGCATACAAAGTCATCATTGTGATTATCTTGACTCACCAACGTTACAGTTGTGAATTTCTTGATTGGGTCCTTCACATCTCCACTTGGCACAAATTTGATTCGGAATAATTTTTCACTATCATCCAATTTAAATTTCTGAGAGCTTAAAATCAGATCTGGATTCTGCTCGCTAAAATTTTCTACTGTCCACACGAATTGGCTCTGTAGAAGTTTTACTTCAGCGTAACTTTTCCTTTCAAAAACCATGATTTCTAATTAACGTTATAAAATTAGCGTTAATCTTCAACTACTTTGATCTTGTTCACGAGACACACGAAAACTACTAAATGCAATTTTTCGACCAATTTTTCTTACGAGGAAATACCACGCGCTTCTGGCAAACGGTTTACTAGACGAGAGCGGAGTCTACGTACTGAGCAGTTAGTTACTGGCTTAGGAGATGAATCAAGTTAAAAAACGCTTGTTCATTGCCTGCAGTGCCCCACTCTCTACCGCTATGTAAAATTGGGCGTGGGAAATGGTGACTATTCCCAATAAGGCAGTTTGCTACAGTATATCACTAAATTTTGAAAGTAATATGAGCCTTCAAGATGGCCGTAGAAATAAAGAGATATCGATCAAAAAGTGATATTTGAAAATCGAAAGGATCCAGCACTTTTGATACAACCACTTTGCTTTGACACTTGCAGATTTACAGATCAAGGTATTCGCCATTTAGCGGTACAGACTTGAAGTGATATTATCGCATCATTAAAAATTTTTTTGTTTTACCGGTTGATTTTTAAAACTTTGCTCCGACTTATACTGTTATTTTTACTTTTCCACTTGTAGATTTATAGGTAAAGGTACTTGCCATCTAGCGGTGGAGGCTGAAAGTGATATTATTGCATTTAAAGTGGTTGAGAACTGGTCTCAATTTTATAAAACAGTTGAATTGGAATTTCGGGTCATTACAATGCATGAATAAATTCTACATAACTTAAGACGAATCGAGGATCGAGCGAAAATGCGATTGTAAGACACCGGACTGAAACTTCGGGAAATGATTCCTTACAATCATACAAATTGATTGCGAAAAAAAATCCATGTTAACGACCTTATTTAAAAGATATATTAATGTAAAATTGGTTAATTTAACATAAGCTGTTATTGGAACTTCTAAATTTTAATCACATTTTAATCCCTCACGATCATGAATCGTAAGAATTTCGAAATATTATCATTTAATTGAAAAGAAAAAATTATAAGCTTTCGAATGGTAAATTTAAAAATTTAGGTAAACGACCCATTTAAAAAGTTATTGTAATGTAAAGAGTGAAACTTGGCCTCTACAATGTTTGCGCATTGCGGACGCTGCACGCAAAATGGTGCCAATAGATAGGCAAATAGTTTTTTAATTCTTGAATTTATCAAATTATTTATATGGATAATGTAAAGTTGTACTGAGTATTGAAAAAAATTTAACAAATTTGTTATTTTTAATAATATTGCTCTCGAGCCTCCTTAATCAACGTTGCACTTTTCAAATGTAAAAAATTGATAACAACTACCTACAAAAGTTTGCTTAAATGATAATCGTTTTGAATTTTACAATTTTAACTAATGCACGCGATTGATCTTTGCAGGAAACAGATGGCCAAAAGACCAACAATGGGATACAATACAGGCTGCAGCTTCTTTACTCAAACGGTACGTATTATTTTCATCGTTATCAACAACATCTAAACTTTTATCCAACGTGTGCGTGTGACACTTTAAACATCGCTCTCGGACTTTAGCGCCATATACCTTTGTACAACGTACACAGCACGTCGATTCGCTCCGTGCTCTGCTTATTACGGAGCAAAAATCTCGCGCGCGTGTGTACGTATACGTGTGTGCACTGTGCAGCGCAGAGGCGCGTAAATGCCATGCGCGTCTCGCGGCACGAGAGAACTGCCACCCATCCTCCTCCTCCTCCTCGTCTCGCGTTGACTCGCGCACGCATTCTATAACATAGCCCTGTCCTCAAAACCTCTCGCGCGCGCCGTTTCAAAAGAAACTCACTTTCTTAGGCGCTGCCTTATATACGTGTCTCGTGTATTGATATAGCTCGCGGTGCGCGAGGGGTAAATAAAATGGAGAGAAAAAAAACTAGCGCATAACCTCGTGAGCCCGAGAAAGAGAGTACGAGAGAGGGAGAAAAAAAGGCCAAGTAAGTAGGCATCAACAGCCTCTTCTTCGTCTTCTTCTCTTTTCCGCTCGCTACACTGCTGCAACTTCGTCGTCGTCTTCGTCGTCGTGGATGGAATCGATCGGAATGTCGCACGCTTCTTACACACTTCTATCTTACTCCAATCGTCGTCTTCGTCGTCGTCGTCGTCGTCTTCGTCACGCGTACGATGACGGGCCATCAACATTCCATGGCTTGCCAGTGGTAGAGCAGCAGCCGAGCCGGAGAAGAGGAGAACAAACATTTTGCACCGCGCGTATATATGAAATTTTTCGGCGACGGCTGAGAGACAACGACGACCGACGCGCGGCGAATTCTTCTTCGTATTATATACACCCAAACAGCCGCGGAAAGAGCACCTAACTGAATTCGCGTTTTTGTCATACACCGCGCGTTTATATGAAAAACATATTTCGCGCGGCCACGAAGCCGAAAAACGAGAGAAAGATTTCTTGAGCAGTTGCAGCAGCTCTACGTGTCGTAATTTATGCCGTGTGACATTCGAGCGGCCTCGAGAGCTCGAGTTAAATGATAGATCATGCTGCATATGTGTGTGTGTACGCGCGCCTACATGTCTCTCGAGGGATTATATATATCACATATACATACGTAGCATAATAATACGTGAGCTCGCGCGAGATGGGATTTCATTAATATGTGACGCTTAACGCGCGAACGAGAGCAAGAGATATTCACGTTGACGATGACGACGACGAGCGAGAAGTGATTTGATTTATTTCGTATGTAAAAAAATTCCCGACGACGACTGACGACTTAATGCAATTGTACTTTGCGGAATTCGCACCTTCGGCGCTATTGTGGCGCGGTGAGCTTTAGGCGTGTCTTTATTCAAATTCTCGAGTGCTCGCATTGGCGACCGATTAACAAACGCGTTGTACGTATAAGGCAATACTTACTCGGCGATCGAAAATACGCCTCGAATCTTCGTTAAAACTCGACCGGTGGCTTTGAGACGACGACGTATAAACAGCCATGTGTGTGTGTGTGCAGTATAATAATGTATACGTGTAGACAGTCTATACGGCACGGCAGACACCGTCCTCGATTTTTTGCCATTACGCATTCGCGACGCGCGACTGTAAAAGTCCTTTAAAGCCTTTAATAAGCATTAGAGTTATATAGCGAGCGTAATCGACGGTTATTGCAAATCCAGCTGCAGTACGGCAGCGACAATTGACCATCTCCGAACTAATTAAATTGCGCGCGCGCGCGACGACGACGGCGTATCCCATATTATTACACTATGCGGCACAAATATCATAAAAATGATCAACTTTTGCCACACCGACTTTCGAGTCGACTTTTTTTATCCCATAATTGAATATTATCATTTTTGCTGAAATTTAACGAATCGAACCAACGAGAAAGACGCCGTCCGCGATACATAATAATATACGCAATAATAAATAAGCCCTCCCCGAATATAATAAGCGAAGCAGGGCACGTGCGCGCGCGTCTGTGTATAATACCGCGCGCTTGCAGCCAGCTCGTAATGTACATCAAAGTTCGATGCCATATTCGGGGGAATATCTCTCGATAAATGTGTGTCTGCGCCTCTCTTTTCATCTCTTTCTTCACCGAGCACGCATACAAAAACATTTTCTGTCCTTGCGTTGCGCGCATCGGCGTGTGCGCTTTTTGTCATATACCTACAAGCAGCAGGCGCAGCTCCTCTTGTATGTAGGCTCCGTCGTCGGCGAGGCCTTTGAGATAGTCGCGGAGCGCGAATAACGCATTTATATATATACAGTATATGTACGCATGCTGCAGGCGCATCAAGGAAGTCCGTCTCCCGATAAAAATGAGAGAGAAGAGAAAGAAAGAGGTTAATGCACTGGGTGCAATTTTTTTTTCGTCTAGATTTAGCTATCTCTCTCGTCTATATATATTTATTATTATACAAGTGCAGACATAGGCACGTACATCGACATGTATAGGAAAAATATTGGCGCGAAATTTTACACCGTTACCATCACCATACACGCGCCGCAGACGATACGATATAAAATTCAATTTAATAATATAAGTTCGCGGTCGTGCGCCCGACGCGCCCCTTACACGTATACACCAGCATACCGGTGAAAGCCAGCCTGCAACTTCCGAAATAGCCAAAGTCCGGCAGCAGCAGCGGTAGTAGCTCGGACGGGTAATTTGCGCGACCGAGCGTATCATAATCCCGCACCCTTAAGCTCTGTATATATATACCGCACCGAGGTGGAGATGCGCAACTCCACTCGGCAACGTTTGGAATAGTTGAACTTGAGAATTTCTAGCTAGAGAGTGGCTAGCTTACGACGGGCAGCAGCAAATGCCCGTACACATGTACACGAAGTTGAAAGCTACCAGTGGTGGTTTTCTTCGACCATGGGATATTATTAGTTCGGTCCGAGGGGGAGCGAGAAAGTCTTGAAGTCGACTTTCGCCTCGGACAGCGCTGCTATGGACCGCGTATATAATAACGCTCACCCCTTTGCCTTGCGGGATTATTTCCCAAAGTCATGTTACATATATACATATATTGTATATGGACGCGTACGCATAGAAAGCTCGAGGCTGCGAGACAATTGAAATTCACCTGCATCATGGCCGCGCGCGCGAGTTCTTTGATTTACTATGGAGATGTAATTATTAGCCGTTATATAGGTATGAAATATCGCACCATCGTTATGAAATTCATCAAGTACCAAGAATCGCGCGCTAATTTCACGAATTATTATGTGAACGAACCCAAAAAGAAAAAAAAATTAAAAAATAATTCCGATCCCGCGCGTGAAAAACCCCCGCGCCGAAGCTATTAATCAAGCTGCCGCGATGCGTTTATCGTCTTGCGTATACTTATGAAACGCGCGCGCTGGTGACAAGTACGCCGCGAGAGACAAAAAACAAAAGCGAAGCACCTCGAGAGCTATATATACTCGGCGACAGAAGAGGAGAGAACGTTCGGTATCTCGCGCGGCGCTCGCAGTTTGTGCCGTGTGGATACGGACAATTAGGAGAGGCGATAAATTAACGCGGCGCGTTTATATATTTAAGCTCCAGCAGCAGCAGGAGGAGCTGCGTTGTTCGTTATTAAGTGCCGCGCACGTGCCAATTGCAACCCAAAAAAAAAACCGAGCGAAAGAGAGAAAAAGACGCACTTGCCCCGCATTGTACGGATCGCTCGGCGCTCTCTTTCTCTTACGCGGCGCCTGTTGCTGCTCTGCACGTATTATATTATATAAACTTTGCACTTCAGGTGTTACATGTATAACGTTCGCTAGGAGTTTTATTTCATACGTTGATATTTAACTTATTTTATTGAATAATGGTTGAACGATCGTTAAATTGAATAATTATTTGTTCTTTTACAGGTGTCAGACAGGAACAGGACATATTTGTTAGACTCATTGATTCAGTCACCAAACAGGTAAAGTATAAATATTTATACACCGTATTAAAGTAAATTCTAATATCCATCATTGAATCATCGATCGTCTCTGCGCGTACTTGTGTACTTTAATTTGTAAGCGCACAAAATCAAACTATAATTTTAAGTAAATTATTTTTTTATTACATGTATTATTATTCAAAAGAAAATGCACAATTACAATGTGTCGGAACGATACCTTGCCGCGCAAAACTGTCGCGGTATATATTATAGTCAATCGGGCCGATCTCGCTGCGCAGACGCCACTTGCAATACCAGCGCTGCCTATACATACCGACAGTTCGAGTTCGTTGTGGCCATTGATGATTATTACGCAGTTGCGATGCAAAAAAAAAGATACGTAGCGGATCAGTTTTGCAACGATGACGACGACGACGTAGTAGCTTGACACCGTTTTCGTGTATAAATACTGCGAGCTGGTGGCCGTTGCGCTTGTATATCGCGTGTATACATATTATCTACGAACTGGTATGCGAGCGTTTAATTTTCCGCTGGGTTGATTTCTCGACAGTATTTCCTTAACGTTGCATGTATATAAAGTATATAAAGATCCAGGTTAGAATAAACAGCGCAAACAATATCAGCAATTTATAAGAGGACAGCAAAATCCATTCAAAAATCAAAATTTTCATTCGGTTTTTAGAAATTTTTACTCAATATTTTTTTAAAATTGATGTTGATGTTCTGTAACCCGCCACAAAAAATTACGAGTAAAGTAAAATATTCAGTAAAAATTTTACAGAGCAGGATTTAAAGCATTCCGTGTTGTAGCTACTAACATCAGGAACAAACTTCAGTCAATTAAATTCGACAGTCATTGCAAATAAACCTTACAGACTTTTTAATGACCAAACAATTAAAAAATTTTAAAATACATGAATATTAATTGGATTGTTTTCTACAATTTTTTATTTCGGTTATGTCACAAATGTTAAACAACTCTTAAATAACCAGAAAATGACATAATAATTATTATATACCAGTTCTTAATCAATGTAAATACGATACCACTTTAATCCTTCACCGCCAGATGGCGAGTGTCTTACTCTGTAAATCTGCAAAGTGGCAAAGTAGAAGAAATTGTATACATTGGTGCAAGTATATCTGTTTTTATTGATCTTTTTGCAAAGATTTAGTTTAAAAATATTTCTTCTTTAATTTGATCCTTAACTCAAATTTAAACATTTTGATTGAAGATTGGCTTGATGTTTAATACCGTACTTAAACGCTGTAAATTTTTTTCCCCCTAGATGGCGATTACCATTACATGTAAATCTACAAGTGACGTATTAAAAATAATTCTATATGAGTATGCTCTATTTGAGTTTTATGATAGAATTCTTTTTTTACTATGATTTCTTGCCCCAATACAATCGATGCAATTGAAAAAATGTCCCAAAATAAAGAAAACTAAGAAATGCTCGTGCCACACGAAACGTGTATCAGCAAGTAGTAATACTTAGTCCAGCGCCCGAGATATGCTTCCCACACACACACACAGTGCGTCGGTGCGACCCTCCCTTTCGGAGCCGGTAATAATACCGTTAATGCATTCCTTATGTAGAGCTTACCCCGGTATCTACACGTATACAAACAATGACGTTATTTCTTATCTCCGGTACGTACTCTGTACGTACATACATGTATACACGGCTACGTATATATATATATATCTATACACGCGAGTAAGTAAGTGCGAAGGGGTTGCTCCGTACAGACACGCGCCTGCGAAATCGAGATCCAGCGCTCGGATAAGCCGATGGAGAGCGAGCATCCAAGTACGAGCGCAGAGACACGCTGTAGAATGCATTCGTATACACGCGGTGAAAAATCATAATAATTTATACGCACGCCGAGGAACGATCGAAACACGAGCGAAAGGACGAGCTCGAGACGTTCCTCCGGTGCTAATCAAATACGACATATATACTCGGCAATCTTCGCGATGGAATAGCCGAGGAATCGACGAGGCTTCCTCTAGGCGGGAGCAAATTTACTCTCGCTTTCGGACGATCGAATTATTTAGCCCTTTACACGTACATTTATATATGTAGTTCGATCCACCTCCAGAGCTTAACGACAAAAGCCCTTGTCCTCGTGATGCAGCTATATCTATCTATCTGGATGTCTATATATAAAAGGGATAGATTGGGTAGAATGATGGAAAAAAGGAGGGCACACGGCTGCTACTGCTGCTGCTGCACGCTCCACGGAGCCGTTTTAGCGAGATTAAATCATCTTCGGATCGCTTGGCCCGTCCATTCGTTTTCTTGCACGACGAACGGCAAGTATTACACGTATATATAGGTACAGAGACGAGGCTCGCAAAAGTACTGTGTGTTAGTTTTAGCTGATTAAATTACTAAGCGAAGTCCAAGGATTCGCGATTCCATCCTTTATATTAATCGACTCGAACTGCTGCTTCACGACTACTCTCCTTTTTTTTCCTCCGTTCACTTCTTTTTTCTCGTGTTTATTTATTTTTCCTCTTTCTTTTTTTTTTTATTTCGAGAGAAGGAAAAATTTTAATAATGACCCCTTGCCAGAAAAAAATAAAATAATAAAAAAAATTCCTGTCGCACAACATTTTAAGCCTTAGCTATTGGGCGACCAAAAAAGATTTTTTTCAGTTTGTTTCTAGTACGTTTTTTTAATTGACTTTTAACTTATATACATTTATTTTTACTTCGCCTCTTGCAGATTTCCAAATAAAGGTACTCGCCATCTAGTGGTAGAGACTTGAAGTAATATTATCTTATTTTCATGGTTTGAGAACTGGTCTTAATCTTTTTGAAACAATTAAGTGGTCACTTTTAGTTAATTTAAAAATGCACTTATCTATACTTTTAATATAAATGGAGAAGAAATTAATGGTCATTTTTTTTAAATAAATTTTTTATGTTAAATTTTTCTTTCAATATTAAACATATCTGTCAGGGAAAGGAAGACAATGAAACTTCGGTCCAGCAAAATTCTTTATCGTTCGCTCCCGTGAATCGCAAATAATTGACAATCGATTCAAATTTCTATTTTCAATTCCATTTCGTGTATACAGGGTACAATGTACAAAACGCACCTATACACAATCGCCAAATAAGTCATGCTCTATACGGGCGCGCACTTATCTATCGGAGTACATTGGCTGGATCTATTTGCGGTTTACAATACGAGCAGCTCGTAATTCTCTTCCGAGGCTCATATCCTCGTGGTGTACAGTCAATTTTTTTGTCACGCAAACGTCGACTACAAACGATATGCAATTTAGAATCTCTCTTTCTCTGTCTCTCTCTCTCTCTCTCTCTTGCGGCATATATCCCCCTTTTGGAAAACGTGACAATCTCTCGCTTGCTCTCTCTCTCTCTCTCGTGGCAAGTACATATATCACGATAAAAATCCTCGCTAGCAGCAGCAGCTCAAGCGCAAAAGAACCTCCTGAATGTATAACTATTACGTACGTATACATAGAGAGAGAGAAAGAGAGGAAAAAGAAATTTTACGAGCCACTTCATAACGTGTGCACACGGCGGTGGCACATGCAAATATCCGCGCTCGATTTGGTAATAATGCCAAGGGAAAAAGAGGGTTTCAAGCCGCTGCCGCTGCTCCGCGTCTACCGCTC
This sequence comes from Trichogramma pretiosum, assembly GCF_000599845.2. Lineage (NCBI taxonomy): Eukaryota > Metazoa > Arthropoda > Insecta > Hymenoptera > Trichogrammatidae > Trichogramma > Trichogramma pretiosum. The sequence goes on from NW_019640811.1 coordinate 495,919, forward strand.
GCGCGCGTTATAAATCCGCGATAATTGGCTGCGAGAAAAAAAGGAGAGAGAGAAAGAGGTTAGGCTGCAGAAAAAGCCCAACTTTATGCCTTTCGTATAATACACGTTATATGTACATATAGCACAGAACGCAGACACGTGTATATAACGCGCACATATAGAGGTGTTCTCTTGGTTCTTCTTCTTCTTCTAGATTTCGAGACCCGGTTATTTCAAGTATTCGAGAGTTATATCGCCACTGAAAAAAAAAACAGATCGTTTCTCCTTCGATTCGCGTTTTTTTTTCTGTCTTTTCTTTTATCGACTGAAAAACGACTGGACCGCTCCAAGCTTCTAATGATCTCGTTTTAGGAAAAATATCATCGTATCGAATATAGAGCTTGGCCAATATAATAAGTAGGCGTACGTACCTACGATTGACACACACACGACGTTCGAAAGCACCCTAAATTTGCGATCGGCAATCGAAGATATGGGAATCACCCTCGGCCTGCGCGCGGGATCCTAATCATGGCGCGTCGCTTTTATCGATGTCCCACGCATATATTATATACACGGGCCAGGCATATGCTTCAATCTTTGACCGATCTTAATACTAAAATATGAGTATTTAACGATTTCGAAGACTAAATAATAAAAGGTACCGCCGCCACCGCCACCGCCACCGCCACCGTACCGTGTGCGTATGTGTGTGCAAGAGAACATCGGGATGAAGATAAGTTAATCCCAACTCGGGCATGTATACATAAGGATGAAAGCGAATTTAAAGGCCCGGGTATATCTTTCCCTTATGTAAAAAAAAAAAATGAATGGGGAAGAAAGAAAGAGTATTTTCGTACGAGCATACACACACATACACACTTTCGCAGACACATACACACACACACATTGACTATTCCCATGGGGCTTACGGAAATCGAATGGAAATCATTACACACGCGCGCGCGTGTGCAGAAAGAAAGATTTGAATGACTATCTTACCGAATTTATCTCGAGCCTAGGCGCTGTGTGTCTGTGTGTATGTGTGCAGTGCATCTGTGTGCGCTCCCGCGCATATAAGCGAGAGCAGCAGCAGCAGTCTTTATTTCGTTTTATTGCCCGAGCTTCGAGTCCTCCTGAGCCATTTACTGGTGCAGCTTCTTTCTCTTCTTCTTTTCTTTTGCGACTAAGACAGAGGGACTTTTCTTCCTGTGCGGAATTCGCGTTTTTTACCTGCAGGATTCAAGCTGGAGTGGATTTTTTCGTTGTTCGCGCGTTTTCTCTGGATTTCGGTGTATTCAATCTCTTAATTTTCAGTAAAAAAGACGTTGTTAAGTATTCGAAGACTTTACAAGATGACTTTTGAAACGTTCGCAGTTGAGAAAAGTAACTATTGCGTTGTTGCATAATTTAATTATAAATTATCAAACCTGAAGTTTACGGGAATATAGATAAAAATGTAGCTTTACTCAAAAATGTTTTGTTCGTGTCTTTAATATCACTAATAAAAAAATTATGCACAACTCAAAATCTTATTTTATAATTTAAAAATTATTCATTAAAAAAAAAAAAAAAAAAACACGTCAGGTTAAATTATTTGTACTTCTACTGGCTAAAATTGATTCAAAGCGTAACCTTACAAAAATGTGGGGAGTTTTCGATTTTCCCATAGGAATCATCATGAGAAATTCCAGCAGCGAAGTACTCATTACACTGTATTTTTGGTCATAATTGTAAAAGCGCTACCATTGCTATGTGGTGCCATCTAGTATCCGCAGTAGCAACGTGTCAGCGGTGTCTAAAGGCCTCCATACGATAAAAAGAAAGTGCCTAAGGCCTTAAGGCTGAAACATGGACGGTATATTGAAAGTACGCCATGCGTTGCCTGGTGGCGGGACCACAAGTTGCCGTGTTGCTGCTATATAACAGTTTTGTGTGCGAGCTACACATTATTGTGTGATCGTCCCATCAAATCTGAGTACCTAAGCCTCATCTACATTGAGCATGCCTAACCCAATTTTTGTGGGCAATAACACCAATCGTTCTCTCGGTGTATGCGTGGAACGGAATGTAACGAAACGTAGCTGAACGGAACTTAACGTAATAAAACGGAACGTAACAAAATGGATCGGAACGATCCGCGACAAACGCAATTCCTTTGCACGCAGACTGACCTTTCCGTTCCGCGTTGCATGGGACAAAATGGATCTACACTAAGAGGATGATAATTCCGTCGGGTGAAACGCCGGAATCGGTTTCTGATTTGGTTGCGTTACTTTTCAATTCAGTCGAAATGGAACATAGTGCCATCTATGGTCAACGAAGTAATTTTTTCAAAGCACGAATAAAAAGTTAATGAGCGTGAGGTGCGTTTTTAAGTTACATCTTGCGCAGAAAATGTATGTCAATTCAATTACGTTTAAATCCAGCTTTTACCACAAGATGGCGATCGTCTTTACTCGTAAATCTGCAAGCGTCAAAGTAAAAATAATCGTATAAGTGCGATGTATAAAATGACAGCCTATATACTTTTGCTGACCAGTTAACGCTGACTATACGTGCATCATCTCCGTATGCGCCTAAATTCGGCCACCTCTGCCCAGACACACGCAGCAGCACCTCACGCGAGACAAAAGGTACGTGGCCTGCGGCCAGTGGACGCGAAGTGAAAATTCGGGCTGGCGCGAGGGTCTGCGAGATCATCTATCGGTCCTCGGTGGTCAATTCCCCGGGGAATATCGTTGAGGGCATCTTTGGGACGCGTCTTAAAATAAACTATACATAAGGTCAGGATGAAGATCGCGAGGCGGAGTGTAGTGCACCGCTGCCGCCGCCGCTGTTGGGTGTATATAACGACGCGAAGAAGGCCCCCGCGGGATCGACGGCGGCAGCGGCGCGACCATAGTAGTAGTAGTGGTAGTATAGTAGCTTCGGGGCTGCGCTTCTCCTGTATAGGTACATATATCCACATACCCACACACATTCGCTGGGTGTGTGCTGTGGTCTCCCCGTGTTATACACACCGGGGCGCACACGACGCCGAGCGCGGCTTCTCCGCGGAGACCGGCTCTCGGCACATCGGGATTCGGGATAATAATTATAATATATATAATCTATATCCACGAGAGAACGAAGCCGCGCTAGGAATATTGTATATGTAAAGGCCGGCACGGTGGTGCAGTTGACCTTCGATTCCCGAATCGTGGCCAACTGGGGCTATAATGCATAGCAAAAGTCGAGCACCCGGAGTACATCGAGCTCCGTAGCGACGAATCGAAACTGTTTTTAGTCGTTTTCATATCAGTTCGTAGTAATGTGTATGCTAATAAAAAAAAACTGCACCTACGCGTAATGCACTCGTCTAGATACACAACAACGTTGATTATCTTTCTCGCTCGAGTTTGTTACATGTATACTTCGCGATACGCATCGCACCCGCGCGCGAGGTGTATAATTTGGCGGATATACATCGCGCGCGACACGCGACACACACACGCATACATACGTGTATGTGTTATGCGTATTACACCCTTAATTCGTAAACACGCGACAATTAGGCCGGTGTCCAGCAAAGGCAAATATATGATATAGACCTCTCGTTGGATTGCATTTAGGTAATTGATATGCAAACAAAACATATGTACATACATGCAGTGGACGCGAGCCTGTCACGCGCGGATATGTGCTGCAATACACGTGAATGAGTGCAACTATGTACTTATAGACCATAATTTCATTAAATTGAATTAAAAATATCAGCCACGCGATACGCATATACGTATATAATAATTAAGGGCGAGTATTACCGATTTTCATTAATAGCGACCATGAAATCTCAACCGAGTATATAATACCTACGACTCGAGGGCGAGTATTAAGAATCGATAAGTAAATTGAATTAAATTTATGAGGCACGTTTTTATAGCCTATTGGACATTGATTTTCGTATAAGGCGCCTATATCGATGCAAGTAGAATAGGCGCGTCAAAAATGCCATTCAATTACTCTCGTTCGGAAGACTTGGCCTTGCATGACCGTTCGCCATTAGAGCCAACGAGAGAGAGACAGAGAGTCGAGTAAAAGAGAGTAACATGTGTGCTGGCACCGATATTAATACACCTCGATGTTTGTGCGACGGAAATTGACAAACAAGTCAACGCGACGAATAGAATCGTTTAGATATAAATGTATTTATGATAAAACTTTGTGTAAACGGCGCACGAGAGAACGAAGCCAAACTCGTGCTCGCAAGCCGCCAAAAGATCAGCGACTAATGTCACTCTCGAATAAACCATACAGAGGCAACAGCAGCAATAAGCCACATCAAACGAAAATTTCCTCCTTTTGACCTGTATACTCTGCGTCGTCGATATACGTGCGCAGCGGGTAAAAAGGGACGAGTCGAAGTTTTATTATTCCTTGCCTCGGTGCACGCGCGTAAGCCTCGCCGATGTATACAAGAAGCCTTTGCTGTCATTAAATAAAAATCAATCAGTAAGGCTGCGAAGGAGGCTTAGCGGATTTGCTGCTACTGCTGCATACAGATATATCTATCTGGGGGGGTGAAGATGCTCTGCGGGCAGAGGCAAAAACTCCGACATTGTGCCGCCCCCTCGATGCTCTTTACAGTTCTCTGTTGCTTATACATCTAAATTACCTTCCTTTACCGCTTGGAATATACAGAGGGTTGAGAGCTCGAGTTTTATTCTGTCGCTGCTGCTGCTGCTGCTGCTCCGCCGTTGTTTTTTTTTTTCTTTCACTACCACCGAATATCGAGAGCCGCGTTTAAAAGCTCGATCGCGCGTGCTATTGCATTCATATAGCCGAACTCGCTAATTTGATACGTCTTACATCGATTTCTTTATCGTTTAGCAGAAGATTATGTATTGTACGTATGTACACTCGACGATGATTAATGATGGATTTATGCAAGGATTTTTTTTACGTCGACGCGACGACGACTGCACGACTCTGTGTTTCATTTTTCATTGATATAATTTTTTTTCTCATACTCATCTTATGTACGTTTGTGTTCCATGTTTACAGGCTATCATGTACGAGGGACAGGACAAGAATCCGGAGATGTGTCGCGTTCTTCTGACGCACGAAGTCATGTGCAGGTAGGATATAATATCTATACATTTTCTCTTCGTTGTTGTTATTTTTTTGTTATGATAATCGATTAATTACGGACTAGAGTCGCGGGGCATTTACAAGATTTTCAAAAGAGCCGGGAACGATTGAATAAAAAAAAAAGCAAAACAAGTCTATGTGTGTGGCTGTAATGTAATGTACGAAATTTTACAACAAATGACGAGAAATAATTTCTATCTATCTCTCTCTCTCTTTCTCAGGAGACACGGGCGCGATTATCCCACGAGACGAATTTTTTCGATATTTAACTTCACATAATATATATAAAAATTAATTCGAGAGTTGTAGATGTAAAAAAATTGTAGCAGCGAAGTTTATAAATATGAAAGTTCCTGTATAGTCTCACGTTTTATAATCGCCAATGTGTGCTTTTAATATATATTTTTATATATTATATAAATGATATATAATTGATCGACGATGTTTTCTCAACCGTGTGTGTGCGTTCATCTGTGTTACAGCCGATGCTGCGACAAGAAGAGCTGCGGCAACAGAAACGAGACGCCTAGCGATCCTGTCATCATCGATCGGTAAGTCCTTTCCGTTTGTTATTTTTCGCTCTTGTTCTCTTCCTTTTTTTCTCGTTCCTTCGTATTATTACTTATTATCGAATATATTTCTCATCGATTTCCAAGATATATAGACTCGCGCGACACGACCGACTCGCGTGTCTCTGTCTGCTTTTTATCATTGTACGATATTATTTTTCGGTGCACGGAGATCATTAAAGCCTTGTAATACGATTTACAATCCGTGTATATGTTCGTTATACGACTTACCATCGTGGTGGTCTCGTACGTGGGAAAAGTCATCGAGTCTTTGAATTTACTAGAAAAAAAAACAAAAAATGAAGCGAGAGAAAAATATGTGCTAAAAGCAGCAATTTTTTCGTCAAAGATACGGCCGAGTTATCAACCCCTTTTACATTATAATAACACAAGTGCTACGCCTCGTAGGCGAGTGTACGGGTGTGTAACGAAGAGACAGTATCGTACGTACTTATATAGGCCTCCGTCTCTCTCTCTCTCTCTCTTTCTCTTGGCTGCACAGAGGTCTTCCTTTCTCGAGAAAGGATATATACATAGCGAATAATAGTCGTAAGATATAACGTCGCGCGCACCTGTGCATGTGCTGCGCTGCTCCTATATACGCTACAAGTACAGTGGCTCTTCTGAATGGGCAAGAGATAGGAGAAGCTGCTGGTCCCTTGAGATTATCTTCTCTCTCTCTCTCTTTTGCTCCTTCAAGAAGGTTAGTCTCTCTCTCTCTCTCTTGTCTCTTGCAAGAGTATACGCTATGCCCAAGTACAATATAAAGTATCAAGCTTGGCTCGCGCGAGGACCACACGAGACAACGACACACGGTGCCTTCCTCAAAATCAGCCATATGCGAACTCGATTGGCTAACTTTGCGTTTATTATATATTCGTGTTATATACGTATGATAATACACAGGCTCGAGTAATCCCTTTTCTCGTCTACGCCCGCGCCTAATATCTGGCGACGATTAATTTTTATTTATGTTATCGTGTGCGTACACGTGATCCTATAAAAGCGACCATGACCAGTTCGACGAGACGTCATAATAAGTATTTGAATATATTTTGTAAGTCAAGAGCCAATCTCGTTGGCTTATTAAATTCGTCGAAACAATTTTTGCATATGTTTGGAGGTGTAAGGTCGCCTAAAATAAATTAAAATAAATCTCATAAATTTAATCAAAATGATAAGTTTGTATTTCTCCATAAAAAAACCTTGTCAATGCCAAATATGCTATCGAAAACATTCGGTTACTTAAATTTTCTTGCCTCAACAAGCAACGGATTCGAGTCGCGTAGAATTCAAAAAATTGTATCCTCCTTAAATTGAACCATACATAAGAAAAAAAGGAGAAATAAGCGACGCAGTCAGTTTCCGATATATAATGACATATTTTGTTTGTAACGCGCGTGACACGTGAGTCGTGTGCCGGGGGCCGAGGCCAAGCTGTGCACTGGCACGTAAAAACGATTGTTTCCTGCCGATAAGGCTACGTTACACGTACTCGCGCGTGCATTGCCCGGTCAGAAAGCGAGGAGTCATTGCGGCGAAATAAAGGAAAAAAAAATTAATTTCGAAAATGCAGTTTTTCGGTCGCGTGTCGCGAGCAACGCCCACATCCCCGCAAATTGCGATCATCATTGCGAGACAGAGATAGAGCTCGAGGCTCTTGTAATTTCGTTTTTCGAGATTGGCCGGGTCGGGTGCTTGTTGCGGGCACCGCTCGATCTTGTATACTGCCTCGGCGGCACGCGTCACTCGGGCGAGGCATTGTACATGCGACTATCGCGTTACATTAATATTATATATAGCTCTCCGTGTGTACTTGTATACGGATATAATTTGTGGCGCGCGCGCAGTTTCTCCGGGATGAAAATTCGCCCTGGTTTTGGGCGACGCTCTTAGTTCGTTTCGTATTAGTGCGCGCAGTGCAACACAGCCAATTACACGAGCACAATCCGATTATTACACACTCGAGCTGATACTGAAAATTGAAAACGTAAACACACACGCAGCTAGGTCGACTTAAAAAAAAAAAAAAAAGAAAGGAGAAGCCTCGACACTCGACGAATCATTTACAACACAATTGTAAGTACGACTCGATCCGTCGCGCGAAACCGTTTGTTACAACTTGGGGCGCGCGGGGCACTCGTTTGCCGAGAAGAGAGAGAGTAAAAAAAACCAGCCCGAGATCGGTAAATCATCTCTGCTATACGGACAGGTTTAACCAACGCGCGAAACGCTGCACCCTCTATACAGAGAGAGAGCGACGTAGACACCTTATGGACAAAATACATATAATATACACGGTATCGGTGCGGTGCCACGGACTAATAAATTTTTTGGTCGCCCGCGCGAGCGAGCGAGCGTACTCAGAAAAAAACAACACTCTCTATACGCACCCCGTATGTGTGTCTGTATGCGTTGCACAAAGGGCGCGCGGGCGATATCAATGGCCCTGTTTTGATTGAGGCCCTCGTGCTCGTTTGTGACGTGCTCGCTCGAGCGTGCGCTACGGTCGATTCGTTACGGCGCGTCGTCTACCGCTACTACTGGTGTACTATGTACATTACAGGCGCGTTATAATGAATGAAATAATGAATGAAAAGTTTTGAAAGATTGAGCTTCTCGGATTGGAGTCGACCTTATCCCGAGTCTTGTGCATATGCTTTTTTTGTACGAGAAATTGGCTTCAACGCGAGCTACATACGTTTAGGGGCCAAATTGGAGTACAAAGCGTATTCATTTCTTTCTCTCTCTCTTGACTTTGGACATTATACATACGAACGCGAGGAATTAGCATTTGGCAAAAAACTATACGCGCAGGAGCATATTGTTCATCGGCTATGGATTGACACACGCTCGTGCGGTTGATTGATACACGCGTTGTTTTTATTTTTTTTATTTTCACTCGATATTTTTCACGAAAAATCAGCCGCGCTCCGACGACGATCGTCATTAACGCGTGCCAATTTACAATCTCGATTCGGTTTACTTTTCAAATTATCGACCACTTTCACTGCCTGTGTCGCGGAGCGCCGAATAGAAGGGGAAAAAACGAACGAAACTCGACAAGCATCGTTTTCCCCTCTCCACGCGCGTGTGCATATCGACGAACGATCTATCCGATATAAATACGTATCTAGGCGGTACAACTGCGGAACAGTATATATACACATTCTCCGTTCTAGCAATCAGCCATCATACACATACACGCGTGCACACACGTATGCCTTAATTGATTGCTAGAGAGAGAGAGAGACGATCGAGAGGAGGGAATGGTCAGTAGGCGTTACCATATAGCGCGCGGCTTATACGCTTGTATACGCGCGAATATAACTGTATATTACCATCTCTCCGTATATATAGGTGCGTATGCGTTCGTGTATGGCCGTGCGGACACTGTATATATATGGGTAGCGACGTTACGCGCGCACACAATGACACACAGATTGACAATCAGTCGCTCTTGTGCTGCGCTTTGATGCATGCAAATCTATCGATACATGTTACTACCTGCGGCTCCCGATCATCCGGGTCCGTATATGTACGTAGATTTTGCTTGACCCCATATACGCGCGAATACATTCACGGTCGTCGCGCCTCCTTCGTTGTTCGTACTGCGTTGTATACAGAAGCAGCACATGTGGGATCGGGTTGTAAAGAGTCCGCGTCGTGCGAGGATGTAAGTTATGCGCATAAATTATACTTCGATGCTTCGGAACTAATATTCACAGAAGAATAAATAAAAAGAAACTATCGTTAAATGTTACGCATCGGTAAGCCACCTGACACCGATAATGAGGAAAACACAAGGCGACAACCGATCACTTCCTGTAACCCATTTTCCAAAAATCTCAAGATATCTATCAAATTCGCGATAATAACACGACAATCCGATCATCACACTTTTTTCTTTGGCTTTAAATCAAATAATTTAATCAGCGTCTGCCTTATATGCGCTCCACCCTACACACACACTCGTGCACACAGAATCAACTTCGTATAATAAATATAGCTTCACGTCTGACTGATTCCGAAAAGCCACTCGCACTTGATATCTCTCTTTCTATTTCTTGCATCGGTTAACTCTCGCACTGTTTCTCTATCTCTCTCTCTCTCTCTTGGTCGAAGAGAAAAGGAGTCACTGCGACCCCTGCTGCATCTTGACGCGCCTATTAAGAGAAATCAAAACACACTCGTGCCTCGACCACTTCTCCCCTTCCGCCGACGTCGTAACTCGCCTCTATATATAACGCGTCTAACACGCACAAGAGCATATGGGTGTATAATGTGTGTAAGCACATTCGGGGCAGCTATACAGTAGTGTATGCAGGCCGACGATGTGCAAGGGTGTGTCGTAGTACGTATAGCAGCAGCACTCCAGCGCAAAATAAATGACGTCCAATCCTGTATATAGATATACGTGTGTGTAATGTAACTTGCAGTTGGCTGCTGCTGTTATACTAAAATACGACCCCGCTTTTGGCCCATCACCCCGCGAATTACATATTGGGCAAAAAATACCGAGAGCAGTTAATTATTTTCGCTTTTCGACGTTCGGCGCGCGCGCGCGCGCTCGTGTCATTTTTGCGTGTGTGGCTCCGATAATTTGCTTCGCGCGTTGCCCTTTTTTTCCCTCCTTTCAAAAATATGTCGACGCAATGATCCGGGCTGACTCGGGTTGTGCGAGATGTGATTTTGCGCGAGTCGCGCGGCTAATTAAGGCAAAAGTCGAATTCGTGGAAATAAAATAATTGCTTGTGGCTGCGACACAGAGGTTGGATAATCGTTCATTACAAATAAATTGAATAAATGCAAGTTCGAAGGATTGAAAGTTAATTCATTCTTGAAAACTTTACCATCAATCGAAGTACCACGATCCAAGTACTTATAGTATGACTTATATATACATTTGTTTTGACTTTGCCACTTGCAGGTTTACGGATAAGCGTACTCGCCACCTGGTGGTTGAGACTTAAACTAGGATTATCGTAGTTAACGTGATCGAAAACTGGTGTAAAATTTGGCAACAATTAAACTGTAATTTTTAGATCACTTAAAGTGAGCTTAATTTGTAAAATAATTTTGAAGTGGACCAAACGAAACCTATTAATCATAAAAATTATGGTAAATAAATTATCTATAACATTTTAAACGATCAATTTTGTAGTAATTAGGCTATTATTAATGTGAAAATGTACTCGAGTATATAAGAAATCGTTGGAAGTGGAAGCTAGGCGCATATTAAACAAAATTAATGAAGATGCACTTTTTACGCTACGGGCGTGCATCTGTGCAGTCTCCACGTTATTATTAAAAAAAATACATATTATATACAATACGAAGTTCTTGCGTTGAATCGCGCATCGGAAGTCCCTCTCTTTCTCTCTAGTTTTTTTGTGGTTATATAGCGGCTTCATAAGTATATATGCTAGTATACTAAGATGTCAGCTCGAAATATATGTAATATAAATCACATTTCATCGGAAGCCTCGTAATATCTCGCTCCAGCGTTGACACAAACACACACACATACAATAATGCATAGTACAGGAGCTCGGCGCAAGCAAAAAAATCACACTGAACATTATAAACAGCGCCTCGCAGCAGCAGCAGCAGCAGTAGCGGTGCAAAGCGCAGTTTGTTTGCAACGAAAAACGCACTCGCTCAGAACGTCATAAAAGCTGTTCTCTCGTCGCGCGCGCCACAGAGAGAGAGATTGAATTTATAGAGTACCGCGGTTCTTTTGCTCTATATATATATTCTTTTACACAGACACACAAGACCGCGCGGAGAGTCGCGAGACAACGACGTATATTAAAGATCGATATACTAACCACTCGTAAATCGGGCCAATTAGGACGAACGCGACGGAGTTTCACCAAAAGATTGGAATCGCGACGACGACGACGACGACTACTACGATGCGCAACGCAACGTTTGTCCCGTTATTATTATATACACTTGCTATGTACACACACACACACACACTGTGTGTTGGCTCTTATTTACGCGCTGCGCTGTACAAACTCGGCAAGTATTTACAAACTCGCGCGCCGCGGTTCGGCGTAAACTGCAGCTGCATCGCGCGTAATATTTCCAGTATAAAATGCCCCATTTCTTACATCGATTTTTTGTTGTTGTTATCTTTCCCTCTCTCTCCCTTTGCTCGCGAGAAACGAGAAGAAGCTTCGGTACCGATATATATATAGGAATGTGATATAACACGTATATATTATCGATGTATCGAGATCTACTTTTGTGCTCGCGAGTTTAGCTGCTAGCTGCTACTCCTCTTTCTCCATTGGTACAGCAGCTTTTTTGCCTAATGGAAAACTTATGCTAAGGTACAGTCAGCACACACACAGCAGGGCTAAAGCGCGTGAGCGAGAAGAGAGAAAGAGAGAAAATCCATTATGCAGAAATGACGCGACGATAAGCGATGATATATCATTTCGTTGTTTTCCATCTTGTTGTTGCTTTTTTTTCGTCTATTTTCGGAGCCCTCGTCGATGCAACGCTGTATTATGTGATACAATAGCACAAACGATCGAAAAAGATATTCCTATACTCTGTTTTTTTTTTCGCTGAGTTTTCGACGAGATAACAACGCGAAATAGGCGAGAGAATAAACACGCATAGTTTATAATTACCGACCGGCTTTGTTGGCACTTTTTTTTTTTTGCTCTCGCTTTATTGCACATGCACCGCTCGCGAGCGAGTATAACACGGGGTAATTTTGCTGCCGTATGCTCGAAATAACAGTCCATAATACGAGCGCAAGATTTTCCGCGCACTATATGTATAGTACGATACTCGATTGCACGAAGAGAGCTCGCGACGAGACTCTGGGGTGTCCTTGGCTGAACATCGGCCGAAAGAGCCCTCTTAACCGTTACGAGTGCGACGCACTCTGTGTGTGCCCCGGCGCGAGCACACGACGACGACGACGGCACTGCAGTAGCAACCAGCAGACGTACGAGAGACGGCTCGGGATAAAAAGTAAAAAGCCGAAATTTCGCTATAGGAGCTGCTCTCGTGTGGTCTCAGCTCGCGTATATATATAAATATTATGCTAATACAGTCAAGCGCGTAATCGATAAATGATACGACGATATCGCGCGCGCTTGTATAGCTACGGATAATTTGTCATTTGGCGCTTCGAGAGAGAGGCCCTTATTATACGAAGGCGGAGAATATATAAACGCGCTCATGCACACTCTCTAGTTCGGCTTTTTACCTCGCGCCTTATCTCAATGTCTTGGCTTCCCTTTCTTTTACTTTTTTTTCTTATTTTTTTTTTTACTTTTTTGTGGAATACGTCTGAGGTAGATACGCGCTCACGGGCCAAAACCAAAAGAGGAAGCTAGAGAGAGAGAGAGAGAGGATAGAGAGAGGAAGATAGAGGTAGAAAAAAAAAAGAAAGCGCGATCGGCTTAATGCATATTGATGCACGCCTTGAAACTAAGTGAGTGAAAAATCGCCATCGATCTCCTTTTCTTACGTTGCTGCTGCTGCTGCTCCATGCCGTCGAATCTACTCCTTGCCTTATATACACTCGACATTGTCTTTCGTAAAATAAAAAAATAAAAAAGAGTAGAGAGAGAGAGAGAGAAAGAAAAGAAAAACAAGGAAGCCCGGTACATACTTGCTAGTTGCAGTCTGAAAGCTGCTTATTTTTTTTCTCTCTCTCTTCTCTTTTTTTCGTTCGTTGCGGTCGGATTTCTATACATATTGGCCCTTCGACAAGCGCGACAATCGTTTTTCTCTCCGCGTCCTCTCTCGCGATATTAGCTGCGGATTCTTTCTTTTCTTTTCCCATTATTATTGTTATCATTCCGCTCGAAAAATAAATGAATGCCTGTCTTTTTCGCGTTTTAGATAGATTTGAAAGAGTACAGCGAGGTATACGCACACTTCCTAATTAAAGCGTTTTTCCCCCTTTTACGCGTTCGCGTTCGTATCAATATATTCAGCTAGGCCTTATCGCGTGTATTACGTACGCAGAAAAAGAAGCTCGCGGAGACAATAAAAACTAACGACACGAGCTCTCGGTCTTTTAATCGCTGCGGCGTATATATAGCCCACAATATAAAACAATAATCGCGCGCGCCCGGCTAGGGCAAGATAGAAAGTAGAAGAAGAAGTAGGAAAAAAAAATCCGCAAAAGACAATGTGCCTCGCCCTGCGTATATAGTTAGTACATGTATACCGCAACGCATCGCGCGCGCGAGTCTTAATCAGTCCGAGGGCGCAACAGGGCAGAAAAAAAATCAACAACAAACAAACACACTACGAAGCTGTCGCGGGGGGGACAGACTGGTTATAGACGTATCAGAAGCAGTAAGGGACGAAGTGCCAAATAAATCGTCCGACTCCGAGTAAGGCACAGGGTATAATACGACGACGACGACAACGACAAGGACTATGTTATTATACGTTTGTTCGTACTGTACGTACTGCGCGCATGTATCGAAGCGCGTCGCGCGCGACTCGGGGATCGATTTCGCCGGAGAGGAGGTGTGCTAGCTCGAACTGCGCGCCATTTGGAATCATCCAGCGTGTCTCGTAGCAGTAGTAGCAGTAGCGAAGGCATCATCGACGAGCCGTGACGCGCTCGGCATCTGCTTGGCTATATACTGCCCTCGGATTTGTGCGCGGTATACATGACGAGTTATACAGTCTGTACGCATTACAGCAGAGAGGGTGTATCTCTGTTGTATAAACAAAGGAGCTTGATTTTTTGCTCCCCCTTTCTTTTCCTCTCCCTCTTTGTATCGCTCGGCTGAGATTGATGAATTCTGGTACGGTGGCATTGGTAATTGGCTGGAATTTATTGATATATTGTTTATGTACGGTACTCTTCGAGATGACGACGAAAAATCCATTCGAGCGTATATCAATGTGTATAGAGCTCTCGTAAACTTCGCGATGCATATGAAATCCTAATTGGCCGGCCTTCGCAGATTCGTAATAGACACGCGCGCGTGGGACGTTTCTCACAGTATGTCAACGCGTGCATGCTCGAATATAATCGGGAGACAAGAAGAGGCGTCGCGCAAAACGATCTAACCATACGCGATACTACATTTATCCCTCGCGCGGCGCGTCATGTGTTCTACGTGTGTGTAATTCGTCCCGAGCCCACGCGAGCGTTAATATAATTCGCGTGCGTGTACGGGCTGGTTTGCTGATAAAAAAAAGTACAGTAGCAAAGAAAAGGAAGGAGCGGACCGACGCGATCAGAGGGGGTATGAGCTATCCGAAGTGACACCGCAGTGGAGAAGAGAAGAGCCTTTTGAAGAGAAGTGACGCGTATTACAGTAATGCGTGTGTGGCGCCTTGTATACGTGAAAAAAGGGGACAAAGATGCAGTGCGTATGATTATCCCGACACGTTGAGTAGGATGTTTCGATGTAGGATATAAGTCGTATGTTTACGCGTTACAAACTAAAAAGGTTTGTAGACTATTTTTCTGCATAAATATGGCGATCAACTAATGAAAAATTTAGAGAAAAAAAGTTTCCCATGGCCTCGTTTAGGCGTAAATTATTCATAGACGTACAGCCCCGACGTGGTGCATACACAACGCTCGAGCCCACTCGAGATCATCCCCTTTCCTTTCGTTTATCTCTCTTTCTCATCGCTTATAATACACGTACAGTAATATCCGAATGACAAACTCTCGAAGATTCACGCGGGCGTGTAAAAAAAAAGTATGTACGAGCGGGTTAAACCATCGGTCTCCTATTTGTATCATCGTATAAGGACTTGTGTGTCTGTGTACCGAGCGCACGCGCAGCCCTTATAGAAGTGCATATAGGAGCCAAGGTGTACGCGTGTAGCGCAGTGTACATAAACGCAGCACAGCGGTACAGAGAGAAGCAAGGACGGCGGCGGTGGTACGGCACGCGGACGCGCGAAACAGGTGGTTACTAGGAACCGCCTGTCTCTCTGCTCCTATATATATATATATCCAACTGCACACGAACCCTCGGGATTAACACTCGAGGAAGAGTCACGTGGCGCTGCTGCGCGGAAGGCTCGCAATTATATCTGTATACAGTTTACGTTTACCTTTATATATACTTATTCGGCCGCCGCCGCCGCGACTATTTGTACAAAAAGGATGCAGCGTGTACAATGTGTGTGTGCCACTGCACGTTGCATTGTTCACCGCGACCGTATAACGTGTGGCGAGGATTTAAATTCCCGCCGGCGCACGCGCGGATACTTTTCCGCCTTGGTTAACGCGCGATTGTATCCTTCTGTCCGCTGCGCGTGTGTGTATGGGAGAGAGAATTAGATTCGATTAAACGATTTTCCCGTGTCTCTCTATGAATTTTGCCGTGAACAATCGAGCTACGAGTGTCTGTATAATATATAGGGCATCGTTAGTACGTGTCAACGATTCGTATAATTCGACTAAAAGTTATTTTACATTTGTACGTGTTGTGTGGCATTGAAATTTAAAAGATTTGCTTATCTTATTTTACGACGTATTATAATACACGGAAAAAGAAAGTAAGACCCGATTTTTAGTAAATTAGGTAGACCATAGAAATAGTCGTGAGCCTTTTTGGTCATTATTAAGCTTGCGGTTTTAGTGGGCGGTTGACAGCTGCAATCGCGTCACTGAAATTCGAAGCGTCGCTACAATCGAAATACCGGCAATATAAAAATCAAAAATTGAAAATATAACGTCATTTTTTCCTGAAACGATTACATTTCCAGATTTTTTATTACTCGATCTATTTTCTCTCTTAGCATAGCGGTGCTACGGAATTAATCAGTATATTGACTACGCTTTGCGCGCTTTAATTCTGTTTATAATAGGAGGCGTGAGCGTGTCGCGAAACAAAAGATGTATAGTAAGTGTAAAGTGGCGAGCACTAAGTAATTAGCCATCAAAATAGATAAAAAGCTTTCATCCCGACGATGAAAAAAATATTATTATGCAAGCGGATCGGTTCGAAAACAAACAGAGAATCGAGTCCTTTTTTTTCTCTTTCTCTCGTTATTTACTTCAATGTATACACACACACACACATAGCACTGCTGTTCATGCACGCTACCTACCATCCGATCGATGCGCCTCGGAGATTTATGCAATTGATTCGCCACACAGCATCAGCGCGGAATACAGAGAGAGAGAGAGAGAGAGACCGAACCGAGGAGAGCGAGAGCTGGCGAGAGAGAGAGAGAGAAGGATAAAGATATAGAACGCGCGCGCCGAGTGACAGTACAAGGAAGCGCTCTTAGTCGCTTGGCTTCCCTCTAGAGAATAGACAGAGCGCCGGAGAGATAGACAGAGAGCGAGAGAGAGAGGACGTCCTCGCCCCCGCATATATACACACAAATACACATACACACACATACATACTCTGTCCGAGAGAGAGAGAGAGAGAGCACAGCAGGAAGGATCTCTATAAATTTGCATGTAGAATGTCTTGACTCCGCGCGCCTATACATACAAAAGAACACGAGGAAAATTGTACTCTCTTTTCCTTCTGCACACACACAAACATACCGTATATAAGCTAGCTAGCCAGCCTTGCGCCCGTGGCTTTCTCATTTTTTTCGTTTTCTTCCGTTTTTGTTTTTCCATACTACTACTACTACTACTACTACTACTACTACTACTACTACTACTACTACTGCCGTGAGCAGCTCTACTGCGAGAGAGGGAAAAAAGGAAGACGAAGTTTATACGCAGGACGACGAGAAGCTGGGGACAGACCGAGAGACAGAGTCTCGTCTCAGACTCGTTTAATACGTATAAGAGAATAATAATTTCGTTGCGAACAACATACACAGACGCACGCGAGATACTCGTTTATTGCGCGAAGCAAGGGAGTCGAGCGTACTACACTTGTTTAACTAAACTCAAGAGCAGTTTGAATTAATATGTATGTACTCGACTCCTAATAACGTTGATTCGAGCTGCAAGTAAAAAATGGTTTCTTTCTCTTATCTGTTTTACATTCTTCTTTTTATGCTATATAGTGGGGAATGTTTTTTTTGTAATTGAATCTTTAACGGTATGCGTAGAAAATGGCGTTGAATCTTTAATTTTTGTCTATTTTTGCGCGTTATTACCCAACAGAAGGCAAACGAAAATTGCACGACTTACAATAAAGACACACAATGATGCGTCTTCCATCAATTACACAAAAAGGAAGAAAAACGAGGGTAGGAAGAAAGAAAAAAAAAGGAAAACGTAGAAGTGACGAGGAGGATCGCGAGCACTTGAATTAAGCTCGATCGATCATCGTCGAGTTTTAATGCACGAAAGAGCCGATCGTGTAGGGTAAGAATGGAAAATAATCAACAGATCGGTGCATATCTTTGCCGTCGCGTAATCCTGCCCCTGTAATACACTCGAATTCCGAGCAAATTGTCGTCTCTCTCTCTCATGCAACCGTGTACAATATATGGTATATTTCAAAACAAAAATTATACGTGCTCCGAGGAGGCATGAAAAACAAACATTCAAAACTCAGATTTAGAATTAGATGATGCGTGTGATTACAAAGACATGATTGTTTAAATAAAAAAATTACGCAAAAATTTACCCTTTACGAAGCGTTACGGTGAACAACTCATTAATCTAAAGCAGAAATACTGTTGTGGAACATCCCACGTACAGTTAATTTTCTCGCGCCTCCTTTCTTTCTCTTTCCCTCTTTCTTTTACTTTTCGCGATACAGTCATGCAGAGAAGCTATGCGAGTGCAGTGCACAATATCGAATCGACTTGTACGAGTTTTGCGCGATGCATCTTCGGGCTCTCTCGCCGTTTCTCTTTCCGAGAGGGCTCTTACCTTCTCGCGCGCCAAGACGATATAATTTATTCGCTGTCGAGTGGTGGTATAGTGGTACTAATGCCACTGCTACTACTACTTGCCGCTAGTCCGCACCTACATGTGTCCGCGTATAGAAACAGCAACGGAATCACGAGTCAATCCCGGAGTATTTGCACTTCGTTATCTACGCTTCACTCGAAGCGTCTCGAAGCAGCAGCAGCAGCAACAGCTGCAGCAGCAGTAGTGGCGGCTTTCGCGTAACGAATTCTGCTGCCGAGCACGTGGATACGCGGACATTCGAAGACAGCAGCAGTCGCCGCGTGTATACTTTGTAGTACACGTGATAACGAACAGAAGCCTGATCTGCTGAAGCGCGACAAACGTCGTTGAAGCTGTGATTTTTACACTTTTTTTCTCTCGCTATGCTCGGAAAATTGAAGAAAGGAGAGAGAAAAACACAACGAGCATAACGGTATGGGCATTTTTAGCACTGATTAAAATCCTTTTACCCCCCACTGATTGTACTGTTATGATGTTTTTCTTTCTTCCTAGATCGCAAGCACTAATTTGTAAACTCACTCTTAATCTCATCTTATTCCACACGCAGATTCTAGAATTAATATTCGGGGTTGTGCAGAGTTTCGTGCGCAGCTCTTACACGCGTGTGTATGAAACATCGGCTCCTCCGTAAAGGGCACTTAGAAGTGGCTCACACGCGCAATCTCATAATATCTCATCAGCTGCAGTAGCAGCAGCAGCAATACCTATATAAACATACGCAGAGAGAGAGTGAGTGAGAGGTGAGCTATACGGGGAAGCGCAAGTACGCACTTAACCCACATCGTATAATAGGCATATTATATACGACAGTCGTACGTAAACACCCCCAGTCACGCGCGTAAATATCACCTCGCAACGCACCCGTCCTTGGCTCGATGCATCTTCGCTTATATACAGCTGTATACTATAGTTTCTACGTGTGCATATGAATGTGTGTATGAGTTGTCGTCTGAATAATGTAACCTTGACAGAGCTCGAGACCGCATTATATATATACGCATACATAGCCGAGAGTTTAATAGACTCTCTGGGTCTCTTGAGAACCGGAGGGTACCGTGCGTACGCAGGAATTTTGCATAGGATCGGGATCGGTCGGAGAGTCGATTGATTTTTTTCAATTTACCGATCGAGCGATCTCTATCGATGCGCGCGACAGGTGTGTTAGAGCGTGAACGCCGAGCATTGTATACATTTTAAAAATCATGCGAAAAAATTTAATTCACTAATAATAATAAAAGTTGAAAATTTGTTCTCTTATCTAAGCTCTTTTCAATTTTTCTCTTTTGAATTTAGAGCATTCGGTCATACGCCATCTAGCGACCACCTGTAAACTGAATGCATGAATAGGCAGCCAAGAACGAATATCAATTTACTAGATTCATCGTTTTGATTCCTGATAAACGTGATTTACAAATAATATAAATCTTTGACTCAAGAAGAGTGTTTCAATTGCAAAGAAAATACTTTAGTAAAGTTCTTTATTAAAGTTCTTACAATAAACTCTACTAAAATCATTCCTAACAAGTTAAATTGTCGATGAAGCATAGAAATTCAAAGTTCTGTACTTCAATCCTCGAGCTAAGATGATTGCTGTAATTTCAATGTTTACTTATGATGACCTATTAGATGAATTTACTTAAATTTTCAAACAGTGAATTTTACCGGTGTACTAATACACAACCGACTGTACATCCTCAATTATAAACTACATTCGCACGTAAACTTAAAATATTTAATATTTTATTCGCGCGCTCGCACTCGTATACACGTCTTATTGAATTAGCGCTAATGGACTTCTCCCTTCGCAATAATTTTCCAATTAATGTAAAAAGGTGAGAGATCTCTATCTTGCGTCTACATACTGACTTGCGTTACTGTGTTCGCCGTAAAACTGTGTCATAAACGTGTGGCTCGCATAAAGCTAAAGCATATTGTAGCAGCGAGCTGTTAGTTTTATTAAATACTTTACCAGTGCGCAGTGGTGTAATATTCAAATTGTCTATCATGTATGGATTTTTTTGAGTAAAATCAATGTTGCCTGTCAGAAGTTCTTTGAGAAGAACCTAGTTTTAGAAGGAAAATAATTCTATGAAGAAATCTATAAACAGGTTCAAACATTTTACAATGTATACCCGGACGAATCGATAACTTAATTGTAAACAATATGATCATAAACAATTTTGACATTGTCCCTCGAAACACTGATCATGTTTATAGTAAAAGCAAATTAGATTGAATATTGTCTCTCTCGATAAAACGCTCCGTACAATACCACAGGAGAAAATTAACTCAAACAATATTCGTGGGACTACATAGAAGGATCTACTTTTTAATTTAGGTATCAGAATGGATAAAAGTGGAAAGAAATCGGAGGAAGTTGTCTCGAAAAATAATTTAACTGAACACGTAATTGTTGTTTTGGACGACAAAAAATATATTTGTGATATTTGTCAGGAGGCATGTACATTAGAATCAAGCATGATAGCACATAGAGAAACAATTCACAAAGATGAAAAAAAATTCGCTTGTGACAAGTGCGAAGAAGAATTTGAGTTTCGGAGTCATTTAAGTAGACACCAAATATCGGTACACAAAGGTCGCATAGATTTTGCATGCGACAAGTGCGAGAAAAAATTTGTGAAAAAATCAAGTTTGTTTACTCACCAAAAATTAGTGCACAAAGATCGTGAAGATTTAAAGTGCACTAAATGTGGGAAGAAATTCGAAAATAAATCAACATTACTCAAGCATAAAAAAATATTCCACGAAGTTTTCAAAGATTATTTATGCGAAAAATGCGCGAAGAGATTTAGGAATAAACACAGTTTGCTCTTACATATAAAGACAGTCCATGAGAGACGTGAAGATTACTCACGTAACAAGTGCAAGGAGAAATTCAGAGTAAAATCCAATTTCCGTTCTCACCAAAAAACAGGCCACAAAGGTGAATATCGCAAAGTTTATGCATGTGACAAATGCGACAAGAAACTTGGAAATAAATCAAGTTTACTCTTACACATAACAACGGCTCATGAGGGTCACAAGGATTACACATGCAACAAGTGCGACAAGAAATTCAGAAGTAAATTTATTTTGCTCCACCATCAAAAATCAGTACACGAAGGTCGGAAAGATTACGCTTGTGACAAGTGCGAAAAGAAATTTGGTAAACAAGGCAATTTGATTATCCATCAAAAGATAGTACACGAAGGTCGGAAAGATTACGCGTGTGACAAGTGCGAGAAAAAATTTGGACGAAAACCAGATTTGTTTCGACATCAAAAAACAGTTCACGAAAGTCACAAAGATTACGCATGCGACAAGTGCGAACAAAAATTTACACGAAAGAAGGGTTTGCTCATTCATCAAAATACAGTCCACGAAGGTCGAAAAGATTACGCTTGCGACAACTGCGAAAAGAAATTTGGGCAAAAACCAGATTTGCTCAAGCACCAAAAAATAGTTCACGAAGGTCGGAAAGATTTCGTATGCGACAAGTGTGAGAAGAAATTTGGACAAAAACCGCATTTGCTTGCCCACCAAAAGACAGTGCACGAAGGTATCAAAGATTTTGTATGCGGAAAATGCGGGAAAAAATTTGTACAAAAAGTGAACTTGCTCTTACACCAAAAAACAGTTCACGAAGGTAGTAAAGATTACGCATGCGACAAGTGCGAGCGAAAATTTGGACAAAAATCGAAATTAATCAGACACCAAAAGACAGTCCACGAAGGCCGGAGAGATTTCGCATGCGACAAGTGTGAGAGTAAATTTGGGCTTAGAGCATCTTTGTTTAGGCATCAAAGGACAGTCCACGAAGGTCGCAAAGATTTCGCGTGCGATATTTGTGAGAAAAAATTTGGACGAAAATCAAAATTACTTCTACATCAAAAGACAATCCACGAAGGTCTCAGAGATTTCGCGTGTTACAGGTGCGAGAAAAATTTTAAACAAAAAGTGCATTTGATCAGGCACCAAAAGACAGTCCATGAAAATCAAAAAGATTTCGCATGCGACAAGTGTGAGTAAATTTGGAATTAGAGCATCTTTGTTTAGGCACCAAACCACCGTACACGAAGGTAGCAAAGATCACGCATGCAAAAAATGCGAGAATAAATTTGGAAGTAAATCAGATTTCTTGAAACACCAACAGACAGTCCATGGATGTCTTAAAGATTTCACATGCGTCAATTTTGAACAGAAATTTATACAAAAGTAGAGTTTGCTCATCCTTCAAACACAGTTCACGAAGGTCGCAAAGATTTCGCGAACAGAAATTTGGACATAAACAGCATTTGATTAGTCACAAAATCAGACCAGATTTAGACAAGTGAGAAAAAAATTTAGACAAAAACAGCAGTTGATTATACACTGTAGACAAAGGTTGCAATGATTACGCTGGCCACGATCTCAAGATAAAATGGTAATTGAAAATTGTAAATTATAGATCCTCATAAAGAAGTTTTACTAAACTTTCAATAAAAATTGGGCCTAAATTACCTGCACTTGTAGACTCATAATTTAGAATTTTTTCTGACCAAATGAGTTATTATTTAATTTATCTCTTCATATGATTTATTGACTTTAATTTATACGGGAATAATGAATGGAATGATCATTTCTAAGAAACTTTTCATTTTTACGATGCTCAGAATCACCTTCATGCGAATTCGTTGTTGTTGCAATCGAAACGAACGGACTATAGGACCTACTATGCGATAATATGATGTATGTAAGTTTGCGACACTGGATTACAAGATACTGATATCAAACGAGCTTAGCGCGCACATTACTCGCGCGCGTATTTAACCGCTGGCACACGTCTTATTATACGCACACATACGCAGAAACGAAAATGGTACATCGGGAAGGGCAAAAAACGTATGAAACACACGATTTATATATAAAAGCGGCGCGATGATCGATTTTTCCGACGATCGAGCGTCGTATAGACCAGTTGGCAGTCGAGTACACAGACCACCCATTGATGACAACGAGCCGTATCTCAAGGAGCGCAAAGTTTTTACTCATTATATTCAGTACACCGCGTCGATGATCGGCAGTTTATGTAGCAAATACAAACATATACGTAGCTGCAACAAGATCGGTGGCAGTGCAGTACGATAGCAGGCAGTGCGGCGCGGAGTTCAAGTCCCTTTTCTTATGTCGTTCTGCGTGAGAATTATAAATTAAGCTATTAAACCCTTGTTCGCTGCTTTTTTGCGCTCTGGCGCGCGCGCGCGGACTCTCGCGTTTGCAATGCAGAGAGAATCCAAGGAAAGAAACCAAGTCAGAGTCGAAGCGCGGCGCGATGGGAAAGCCTATATATATTTGCACGAGAAACGACGAGACACGCACACGCACACACACGTATGCGGCGGTCAATTATAATTGCGGTTTATGAAAAGGCGGAAACTTCTCTTTGATGATCGACGCTGCGACGCTGGTACATATTCCGCGGGAATAAAAACCCGCGTATATATGTATGCGAGACGGCGTGTACCTATACTCGACACAACGCATTTGGATAATTTATACTGTACGCGCGCTTATATAGTACATATTATACACACTCGTATTCGCGATCCTCGAAGAATTATTAAATTAAATTCTATACACGGTGAAACGCGCGTGCAAAAGTAATATTGTATATTTAGCGATTTTTCATCGACTTTGAGTCGAGTCGAGAGCGAGCAAATACACCCGAGGTTTAATTAATTGCTTGTAATAAGTACCACGAGTACTACCTCCATTAATACGTGTATTGGAAAATGAAATAATAATCCATAAGTATTGAATGATTCATCGTACGCAGCTCTAGTACACGATATCTTGTAAGTGACATTTTTTCCCCTACCTCTTAATTAACCCCCTTTTTCGACGGAATTAGCAGCGGTATTATATACAGGAGTAAATGCGACGCGGAATCTAAAATCACGTTTCTCTAGAAGCACGTGGAGTGCTCTTTAAGCGTAATCGAGCGCGATTACTGAGCAATCGAAAAGTCTGCAGCTAACCGCTTCTGTTTGTGTATAACTTTCGATTTTCGTCGAAAAAGCCAATAGCAGCAGCAGCAGGTAGTACGGGGCTGCGCGAGCGTCGAGCTCTCCTAATTCCTCCGCTGCTTCGACTGCTGCTGCTGCTGCTATATACTTTTGAGCACGCAGCCAATGTATATACGCGGAGAACTTCGCAGACTTGAAAAGTCTCAATGAGGCGTGTAATGTCATTAAAAGCTGCGGGAAATCTTATTACAGGGCGTATATACGTGGTGTACAGCCCTCGCGTCTTGTGTTGCCTGCTGCACGCGCGCAGCTCCTTTTCTTGCCGCAGCGAATAATTAAGTCACGCGCCCGATCAATTAGCCTATGTACTTTGTATTATAAATTTTATACAATATTTCGAGCCTCTCTTTACAGAGACTTTCGCGCGGTACAGTAAGGTGGCTTAATTTCTAACACGTGTACTCTTACAGTATGGATTCACATACAGAAGATAATGTTATAGAGTTTTCCCGTAAATATTTCGAATATATAAACGAGCGTTGATCGCTCACCGCTTGCGAGTATATAAATCAAAAGGCGACAGCGCTGCTGTGCGACAAATTTTAAAAATAAACCGCAAGCTGCTGCGCTGAACGCAAATGGTACAGTGTCGCGACTAGAGTGTGAGTAAACATACATTTGCACGATTTTTGGATTCAACTAACTAAAGCAGCCGAGGCAATCATGTATTATATACGAATACGTAACACGAGTGGGTGCGAAAAAAATAAATCTTTGTACAATAAATCAAACTTATCGCTCGCGCGAGTTTCGTATATATGTATAGTTGGTGTAGCGTAGATTATTATGTATCACTGGATGCCGGCTGTTGCTTTAGATATCGAGCGATTGTAAATTTCGAGAGATGCTGAACAGACCCTCGAAGCGCAATCGAAGCGAGACGATTTTGTCGCATCGTCGCTCCGTCGATTAATTGTTTTTTTTTTCATCCTCTTTTTTTCGCAAGAACTTGAAGACAACTGTAATATTATTAAATGTTGACTGTGGAATTCACTAGGGTGTCCGTTATTTTCCAAACGTTAAAAATTCTTACTCCAGTAGCTTAGATCAATTCTTTGTGATATAAAAATCACATAATATAACTTTTGAACGACGCATTGGATCTCAAATCTTAGCCCAGAATTGGTAAGGGCATTAAATTCTACATCAAATTATGTAATTGCAACGTTTTTCTAAAGCTCGAAACATGGAAAAAATCCCACTTTAAATTCCCTCATGCTGAGAGTTAATGGGTTAAATGTAAATATCGATTTTAATTTTAAGGCACGGTTTTAACCTGTGACTATGGGTTATTAGTTATTTACACATCAAGGGCTGGTAGCGGTGTGGATACAGTCGAGGTGTGTTTGCAGCGTTGGGGCGCTGTAGTCGCCGAGGCCGCGTAGCGGCCGAGGCACTACAGCGTCTCCAACGCTGCAAACACGCTGAGACGTATCCACACCGCTACTCAGCCCTTGTTGTATAAAAAATTTTTCTGCATAAGAGCTCGTTTTGAGAACTATATCATGCATAATTGTTATGTTCCATTTAATTTCTTTATAGCACTCTAAACTAAAAACTGTGACTTTGCCGCTAGTTTTAGGCTCTCGTGTACATACTGTATATGCAACTTGTGTGGATATGTTTTTTCTGAAAAACGAGGGGTTACATAAAGCACTAGTTGTTCCAACTTGAATCTCATTACACTGATTTTCCTAGTGTCTTGATGAGTAGAGTCGGTATAACATCGGTCACGCTGCATTTCTTTCCATTATTCAGTTTCTAGTGCTTCATTTTTACAGTCATCGTGTTTGGTGCGAACACAAACATGACTTAAAAATGACATTTCTATCTCACGTAGATATGTTTACATTCAAGAAAGAGAGGTTAAAGGCAGCGCGAATCGGCCCGCCACTTTGACATGTAGCAGACAGCACAGGCTACACGCACACAGCTGCGCGAGTCGTCTCGGCTCGAGTCTGCGGGATCGCATACAGTCGAGGAGAGCAGCGCGCTACGTGGCGACAATTCACACTTCTCCTCGACTGTAATCAGGGCTCCTCGACCTGTATTCAATTGATTTCAGTACGAGGAGAAGTGTGAATTGTCGCCACATAGCGCGCTGCTCTCCTCGACTGTATACGAATGCCTTACTCACTGAGCACGCTCAGCGCGAAATCAGCCTCAAACGGGCTCGTATGCTGAAAAAACCGTTTCATATCACAAAGATCACCGTTTTATATTACAAAGAAGTGATCTAAAGTTCTGGAGCAAGGATTTTTCATGGGAATTTTTAGATAAAGAATACACATGTGTATAGAATCTTAATATATATATAGGAAATTTTTTTTGCCACTTTTGAGTCTACAATGCTCCCTCTGTTGATGGAATCGAAAAGCTCGCACGTGACACCTTTGTTACGATAAATCTTGCTTCGTTGTAAAACGAATTCGAGTATATTAATTCTGACATTTTTCTAAAAAAAAGTGTTGATCATTTTTTGTATCACTTATCAGCTGTATGAGAACAACTGTTAGACAAGAAATGTGAAAAGTGTTTTACAAAAAATTAAATTCTTGTCAAATTAATTAATTTAATAAGATTAAAGAACAATTTAGGAAAAGAAAATGAAGTAACGTATCGAAGGCAAATATTGTGGAGGCTTACGCAGTATAACAGTAGTCGGGCTATGTTAAAAAGAGCCCAAGTTAAAACACACAACGCACACACGCACATTGCATACGCGTCTATACACACAGTGCGATGACTCGCTCGGGGGCGACCATCTGTGCTCTCTATGCCTGCCACACTATATAGACGTAGGCCGGTCTACTGCAGTCTATCCGACGTATGTACAAAGGTAAGAGAGAGAGAGAGCACGTGGATTGCATTATCGCAGTGCCGCGTTCTACAGAGAGAGCGAGAGAATATATTAAGCTTGACAAGTATAGGATGTAAATACATATTATGCATCAAACCGAGGGGATGTATAGAGTGTACACATATACAGCATCGCGTACGGCCGCTACATTATACGTATAACACGACTACTCGAGCAACGTATAATACGCCGCAGTGCCACCGAAACGTCTTATTAGCGCGGGCGCGACGCGTCTCGAGCCAAAGCTGCGCCGAATTTTCCGACACCGATGATACGAAACGAGCTGTACACATTGTATATACAGTGCTATATGCGGTGGCGATCATTTCGCTCACACCGAGACAAAGGATTCATCGTGACCATTAGCTGCGACGACGACGATAAGAAAAAAAAAACAAAAGACACCCCCGCGCGCGCGAGCTGTATATCGCGCAGAGAAATCAATTAGACGCATTTTCATCCAGCTCGGGCGCAAGCTCGCACGCAATAACGATGCGTACGGTCGAGCTGACTCTCTCTCTTATCTTTCGTAATAAGCATAAAACGAAATCCTCGTATCGTACGTGTATGCGTGTAAGCGTGTACACACGCGTTATAGGCACACAAATATACACACGCGTATAATGCTGCGGCCGTGACTAATTATAACGGTGAACGTTAGCCATTAATCAAGATACGAATCGCGGCGGCAGCAGTAGCAGCAGCAGCAGCGGTAGAGAGAACAGCCGCGAAGCAAATTCGTCTTGCGAGCGAGCCGGCTCTATCCTATATAGATGCGTATATGAACAATATCCTGTGTCCTCCCTCGCTTATGTGTACGGCAAAGTGCAATAACTCGACGCGCGCATAAACTTGGCTTGCGGCCTTTAAGCTTGATTATCGAGTGCGTATTATAATGCACGATATAATAATGCGAGCTTATATCTCTCGCTATTATGGAACAAAAAAGTAAAACCTTAAAATGATCGGCGGGCTAATTATCGAGCGACTCCGAATTCGCGCGTAATTTACGCGATGACTATACCGCTGCTGATTCTAATGCTGCTCCTGCTGCTGCTACGTCAACTAAGAATAATTTTATACATGTTGTCGTACGACTAATTCGTTAAATCCGGCGATCGTGCGGCGCGGTGCACGCCACGAGCAACGCGCGCGCGCAAAAGTGAGCATGCCGGGCGCACGCACCACCACCACCAGCGCCGCCATCAAGGGGATGACGACGATGATGCCCGAGTGCCACTGCCGCGCTCGTATAAGGGAGTGTCAGGTTACTTGCAGGGCGCGTGCTACACACATACGCGCGTGCGGTCACCCCATGAGTGCCGTCCTGTACTCGTCGTCGTTGCCCCATCGAAAATAACTTTTTTTTTGGAGCGCTTGGTCTCCTGCTCATCGTACAGGACGACGACGGCAACGTTAAGAGAGCAGGAGCAGCATCAACTCGTCCCGAAGCGATCGAGTTTTTCATCGGCTCTATCGTCATCGCAGCCACCGAACGAGCGAATTGCTAATTTTACTCTCTAGCCGCGTGTGTCTCTCTCACGCCCGTCTTTTCGGGGACTGATGCTACCGTATACGCTTCACCCCCTTCCGAGATCGTCAATTTTATCGATAAAGCGAATCTTGCAATTCGACACGGAACGCGCGTCCTATATGAGCGTCGTGCGAGAGAGGCACGCGACGCAACGATTGCAAATTCGTTTAATTGTTCTTTTTGTATTTACGGCTACGCGACGAGTATGTATCTGCGTAGCTTCGTCGTAATATGTATAATAATAGATCCGTAATGGGATACATCGGCGATTGTTGCGTCACCAGGAAAAATAGATTCATCTCGACACGAGCTAGACACTATTACAGATACTGGATACCGTAACACAAAGCTTGATACAGATTCACGCAGTCAGATTATTACGTACTTTTGTACGTTAGGCGCGGAAGACAAAAAAGGGACGATAACATTTTTGTTCGCTTATACGAACGAAAAATAACGTTTTATTTTGTAACGAAATTAGTTTTTTTTAATGGTAATTTGTGAGTTTAATTCATTTTAAACACAATCATTAGAAAAACACTCTCAAAAATATAACATATAAGACAGGAAATAAACAATTTTCTTTAATAAAATAGTGATGATAATGTGACAATGAATAAAAGAAATAGTTCACTCGCAGTCCTGCCCGATTATCAAAATGAATATAAACGCAGCAGGATAATACGAAGATACGCGCGTGTTAAATCAAAATCCACTTGTCCCGATTTCCGGAAATGCCACCGAGCAAATACGTGCTTTTAGGTGTTTATACAGCTATAGACGTATAGCGTACACGCGTAGGTGTACAACCCCATCCCCCGACCCCACTCGGCGTATATATATAAGCCAGCTAAAGAGACGCACGCGATACACAGTTAAACGGCCGTTTA
Source organism: Trichogramma pretiosum (assembly GCF_000599845.2). Taxonomy (NCBI): domain Eukaryota; kingdom Metazoa; phylum Arthropoda; class Insecta; order Hymenoptera; family Trichogrammatidae; genus Trichogramma; species Trichogramma pretiosum. Next base: position 525,808 of record NW_019640811.1, read on the forward strand.
AAGGGTTGAACTCACTCCTCTCTCTCTCTCTCTTCGTACATTATAGTTCGAGTATCGCTGCAATACCGAAAAGCCGTTTCGTACGAATTAGAATTCACTATCGTACGCGTGTAATACGCATTACGACGAAATTCGTTGACTTTGCACAATTTCTCTTTGCTCGCGTTATCTATTACCTGTAATCGAGTGCGCTGACCCGAGCTCACGCTGCAGGGGTGCAGTACTACAGGCGCGCACGCGATGTCACACACGCCCGCGCTTGATTAATTAGAAACGATGAAAATGTACGAGAGGACGAAAAATAAATAAACAGACAGCTTTCTGATGGGCGACGCGTATACGCACACGGCTGCGCTACGTTATTGAGATTTAATGCGTATTACAGTGGTTTTACGATGTCGATATTATTTTTGTTGGCGCATTAAAAGGTAGCGTATATCTCCTTGACACACCTGCGGTGGGTCAACGATTAGGGAGTATGACAGACGTGTATATGAGCGATTCCACGATTCACCTGCCAAATTTTCAGCGTAGAAGCGGTTCCGATTGTTTTTTTTTTTTTTTTTTATGCTCGTAATGAACATTGATTTCTTGGTCTTAGAGATCTTAGAAAGCTAGAAAAATTCGTGACAAACCCCTCTAATGAAAAGAAAAAATACTACCCCGGAATCATCTGACATCCATCTAGTCAGTCTCGGTTTGGTGTAACAGGTTTATATCTACATGAGTTATATTAATTTGATTTTTTCCTACAATGCATATGCATTAATAAGAATATTCATTCGATTTAAATTCATCCTGAGGCAGACGTTCGATCTGCCAATAGATGTCGTCTTGTGAATGTCTGCTCTCGCACACGGTAATGTCGGGCCATGATTATATATATCCCGGCTCCGATCTCATTAACTTACAAAAATTTATGTCTTTTATTTTTGTCTATCCTTATCCGATGCGAATTTAAGTCGTCTTTCTGGTGTCTCTTCTCTAAATTTATTTTTGCAAACGCTGCAACTACACTGAAAAAATTCTGTTAATAAGTTAATACCAAGATACACATGAAATGTATATTCGTACACTAGTGGTATACACTTATAAACTGTTATGGCTAAGTTTTTCTCACATCTATGTGTTGGGCATCTTTCGTCGCCACTGTTGCGCGCGATTTGCGCTCAACATGGGACTGAACCCCTACCATCAATACTTGGCACACTGCAGCCAAGTCAATATACCGCCGACCGCTGCAAGTTGGTCACAGATCGCACTCAACATAGGTGACGGAACACGTACAACATTTCGCGCTCATAAAACTTGTCCAAAATCGAATATCATTTCATACCAACATGAACTGAAATTCTGTTCACAAAATTTCGGTCGAGATTTCAAACCAAATATGGTTTTCATTTATGAGCAGAATTTTTTCAGTGTATCTTTTTCTCTTCCACATATAATGCTGTGGGCCGATGCAAACTGGCTACTATGGTTATTAAACCTCGCTGACAGTTTTTCAGATAAATTTTTATGACCAACGAAGCGGGCTAGTATCATATCGTCGTTGAAAAATTGCTTTTAATTTATACTAAAATTTCCATTTTCTCTTTTGGTTACCTGAAACTCGGTCATGCGCCACCTAGCGCTAACTAATTATAAGCTACTGCATTTTCAATACCCTTGACTCATGATTTCGAATACATTAGAGTTTTATATTTTTTAAGAATAATGCGTTACTTTCGAGACGAGTACTGTAATTAAATTTCATAGAGTAACGACCGTAATTTTCCGAATGTGTTTTCTTCAAAATTTACTTGATGGTAATGTATAAATGTGCAGTATATTCTCTTCGTTTTTAATATTTGTATCATTTCATTAATTTTAGTATTCGCTACTCTGTTATTTGTATGAAAATCATGATTTATTAAAATAACTATTGTACTTTTAAAGTATAAATAATAAAAATAATCATCAAGGTATACTGATTTGAATATTTTGGTGCAAAGTTCTGTTAAAAATACTTGAAATTTACGAATAATTTTTAGCGTTGATCATACATTTGTTGCTGACGCGCAAACTTGAAATGGTCCAAATATATGCGTGCCAGACTACAAATTTACAGACGCAAGTTCCGATTTTAAATTATAAATTTAGTCGAATCGCAACAAGAAGTTTCACTATGTAAAACTGCATCATCAGTAGATTCTCTCTCTCTCTCTATCGATGCACGAACTGTGCGAGCTCAATGTGAGTTATACACTGGACAAATCTAATAGAGTAACGGCGTCAGTCATGGCGTCAAATGTCACCCTCGAGTCGCGCGGGCACATCCAGCATTGTAGTTTCCAATTGGCTAATCCGCCCTTAATCTAATCGACTGCTGACGAGAAAATAACGCGTGTATGGATGTGCGTGCGTGCGTACGTACGTGCGTCGATTGCACACACACACACACACGTTGGGGGCAGCCAGCGTCCGCGTGGCAGCTATACCTACATACTGTATAGAGTGTACGTACTGTATTGCCGGAGATTCGATTGCCACACAAGCAGTATTGTAACTATACGGTATATTAAATGTACGCGTACGCAGGACTACGGTCCTTTTTTTTCCTGTTTTTTTTTTCGTTCTTTTTGCTCGGTGTACGTTATTTCATTCGCAAGAGAGAGAGAGAGAGAGAGAGAGAGAGAAAAGGAATTGATCGAGTATGTGTGTGTAAGCGTCTTCTTCGCGATCCCGAAGTAACGGATTGAGCGAAAGGATTGATTTGACAATGACCTGAGTTATATAGTAGATGAGAGAAGGACGTCGAGGACTCCGCTGACTCGTATAATTGGCTGCTCTCCGCTCGCAACAGCAGCCTATATCTCTGTACGGAGAAAACGGCATCTTTTAATCGCGCATCGAATGATTTCCTCTTCTTGTTGTGTTACGTCTCTATTGCTGCTCGATATATAACACATATATAATACATCCAATAATGATAATTAATTTATCTGTTCTTTTTTTTCTGTTGCAGGTATGTACTCAAAAATAAAACAAAAGAAATGTATATCTCGACAAAGTTTGATGGACGAAATCGTATGTACTATTTATATATCATTGAGCTTATTTATTTCGTCGTCTCTACAAAGGCATTAGTAGTCCTTAGAATTTATCTTAGAATCCCAGTAATTCTTAACAAGTCAAAAGCTTGTTTACACCTGTAAGTGCACACAGAGGAAACCATTAATTAATTAACGAGTATCGAGTGACAAATGTCTTTTACGAGCAACTGTTAAGCTCCTTAATTTTACACGCGCAAGTAAACGAGTACCTTTCAATTATGCACCTCCTTGAAAACTCATTGATTCATAAAATTGTACGCTAGCTGCGGACTGCTATACTGCGTTCGTATAATATGCGAATCATGCACCCCTCGGCTCGAAGTAACGGCTTATTATTTTTCTACGGCTCATCGAACTTGGCTTTGTACTCAATGCAGAAAACACATATACGCATGTGCTCCTATCAATTACAAGAAAATTCGGACCAAAAAGTTGCTTCGATATTATATACGAGACACTAACGAACAATTTTTATAAAAACAGATCATTTATAAATCTAGTATGTACGGAAAATTACATATTCCTTCTCAAATCTAGACAGCTATTAATGCAGTTGTTACCGTTTAAAGTTATCAGCCAATCCCGTCAAAGACTATTTTTTCTTATCATCGCGTATTTACTATAATGTAAAAATTATTTCGCCTTATTATAATAATGCATACCACTCGCATAATGCTCGAATATCTCGTAAAGATGCTTTTTACACTTTCCCCAAAGTATCGGTTATATTAGGCCTAATACACGCACGTGTACAGGCATTGATAACGCACTTTTTTTTTCTACGCCATCCGGGGTGAAAAAAAAAACCTCTATGTACTACAGGCGGCAAGAAAAAAACCGAATAAAATAAAATAAAATTCGCCGCGCACTTCAGGTGCGTGTGTACGTATATATATATATATATATGCTTCAGCTTATATGTAAATCGATCCTCTTAGGAAAGAGAGAAAGAGAAAAAGGTCCGTACGTATAGGTTGCGCGAGGGTGAACGCTCCATATATATATTTTGCGTGGATATTATATATGTGGAAAACGAAATTTCGAACCGAGAGAGAGAGAGAGAGAGAGAGAGAGAGAGAAGAGCTTCTACGTATAATGCAAGCCCCAAAGTGGCCTCGGGCGCGGGCAAAAAAAGGAGAACAACGTGCCACGCAGAGATATATGTATAATATACGTAGGTATAGAGCCGTAATGTACATCGTGCACACATACTTAGTTACACATACGCATGCGAACGTAAACGCGACATATGGCTTAGTTGAGTACGTAGACTTGACGTATACTCAAACAGGTCTCTGTGTGTGTGTGCTTTTCGTTGGCTGTATTATACGCTTACGACAATGACGATTAGGTACTGGGCTCGAGTCTCTCGCTCGGGTCCACCAGTCTCTCGTTTTTATTAATAACCGATCCTTATATATTATATTATATATCATACACAGAAGAATAGGACGCTGCATTTGATAAACGCAGGCGCATATAGCAGTCGCTTATTGTATTATCTTAGCCGAGTCGATTGTGTTATTATTGACCGAGGCAAATTTTCGAAAGGTCTTGGTACCCATTCGGCAATTAAAAAGGGGTGCACACAGTCAGGCTCGTACGAGCGAAGAACTCGCAGCAGCCGCGTCTCCGAACCGTATAGAGCTGATCGTGTTTGATGTGGACTTCAAAAGTTTAGGCATGGGGCTCGTTCACTATTTTTTCTTTTTTCTTCTTTTGCTCCGCGATGTTTGCCAATGATATGTACGCGTTCAAATTGACCGAGCTCCCAAAGAGTTTATATGCGAAGTTAAGCCGTCTTAAAAAAATATGAATATTTAGCCTCGGCCCGTAATGAATTGATGATCGCAGAGCAAAACTGTTATCCCGAGTAATTATGGATATACATGCTATATATTGCGTAGTAGTTGGAAGTAATCACGAGCAGTAGATCCGTATTGACGAGCCGAGTCTAGGGCAGACGTTGTGTGGCCCGAGACGTCTATAATAGTCTGTCCGAGTGTGTACAGGTGACTGCCTATGTCCGGTTACTACCGCAGTCCGCAACTGCTGATGTTTTTCCATCGTCGTTCTCTCTACGCGTCTTTGCTCTCCAAATCAGCGGATGCATAATGCAAGGGGAAGCTTCGACGGCTAGTTGTTAAATGAGATCGAAGACGATTCAATTTTTAAATAAGAAAGAGCGATACGATGATTAACGATATTTTTTTACGGAAAATAAACTAGTTTACTTTTATTCACGATGAACGATTCGCTGCGTTCAACGGTGTCGCTTTATTTTCGTATTTGTCGCAAGGGTTGCGAGCACGAAAATCTGTGAAGTAGCAGCAGACGCCGAGCTAAAAGCATTAAGAAACGCGCTCGATGCGCGCTGCAATAAAATTCAATATACACCCGGAGAGTCCTCGCCTGCGCGCCTAACCTGCTTTTTTCCAGCTCTAGAATTTGCGCGCGACTAAAGCACACACATGCAGTAGTAACAGCAGCAGTACAAGCAACGTAGAGAGATAGCAGAGAGGAAGAAAGAAGTAAAAAAAAAAGAAAAATATAGAGCGAGCGATTTTTTTTTGCTTTCTCCGTTCGCGTATACCGTGCTATATATACTACTATATACCGCGCGCGGCGATGTCGCGTGCACTCGTTGAGCGGAATTAAAAATTACGCTTCCTGAACGGTGCATATATAGCCAGAGAGATGTGTATATGTATGCAGGCGGGAGGTATACAGTGCAGGAGTCGGAGTGGTATATATTCCGTAATGGAGCCGCTCCTCGCTCTCTCTCTACCTGGCGTCGCACACACATACACACGTAAGCACGCGATGCGCCATTTAGCGAAATTGAGAATGTCGCTCCCTGAGGGCCTTCTCTCTCGCTCGATGCTGCACGAATACGCGCGCGCGCGACGATGCTCCAGTCCTATACACGATTTACGCATACACTCGCACGTACGTATACACGTGACGTAGTTGGTTTAGTTTTTATTTTCACTCTTCTTCGTTTGTTTCACCCGCACATTGTTCATCCCTTACACAGCTCGGACGCGTGCAAATCCTGTCTATTTTTTCCGGAAGCAAAATTTGTCAACGAGCCATTTCCGAAGATTACGGCCGCGGAGGGGGTCAGGTTATAATACCACCCGATTACCGAATCGCGTGCCCTACATATAACAATGCTATACAGCAGGTATACCAACTTGCGCGCAAGCTCGAGCGAAAAAAAAAGTAGACGCGTCGGCAGCTTCGATAATATAACACGTGCGCGCCGCGATCCGCACGCAAGGACATCAAAGTTCAGCGAGTCGGGCGCGTTTATTGTCGTCGTAAAAATTCGATGGGATTAATTGAATGTTGGATCCTATAAGTGCCGTAAACTTAACACGTGCTTGTACGCGTAATACGCGAGTCGCTCAAAAGTTAACGACTTAAAACTGCACGTAGAGTACTCGAGATAATAAGTCAGTGTAATGTAATACAATTATTAAATGAATCGAGTATCATCCTCGGCAATAATATTTGGAGTTTTCGAAGCGAGAGGGAGGCTCGAAACTCGAGGGCACACGGGCCTCGACACGCGTATATTTTATCGATTCGATGCTTATTCGGTGTGTGTGTATTGTTTACGACAATTTTTACGATGCCGTATCGCGAGCGTATAAGAGGGCCATCAAACGTATAACGTCGAATATTACGGCGCAGCTAGCACGCGAACGCAATGGGGTAAGGAAGAGGAGACAGAGAGAGGGAGGGAATAATAAAAACTCGAGGAAACGACGGGGAAAACTTTACAATGTGTTGAGATTAAAATTTATCGATGCATTAATTAGAAAGTGATTGTCTCGAGTGAAGAATGACGCGCTTGAACGATCGACAAATTATTATGTATGCACTGCGCGAATCTATCGCTCTCTTCTATACCAACTCGATGATCGTCGCGCGCAGTCAGTTATGAAATACGAAGAAAATAGTATATTTTGTAACAAGTGCGCGAAGCAGTTGACTCACCCAGGAGTTGTTTTCACCCGAGCGTAGCGAGGGTGCAAAGACTCCTGGGTGAGTCAACTTCCTCGCGGACTAGTTGCAAACGATATTTTTTAACTCTGCTTGCGAGAAACTAGGGTTTTCTGACGCTTCAAGGTTAGAAAGCCCGTGTTTCGCGCACGCAGTGTTAAAAAATACGATTCCAGCCACGAGGACAGGCAGAAAGAAAAAATAAATAAATGAAATGAAGAAAAGGAAAGAAGCGCGCAAACTATGACGCGAGAGTTTATGACCACACGACGCGTCCATCCGCCACGCTTTCCGCAGTATGGCGTAGTACATTCAGTCCACCCTCGTTTTCGTGTGCGACTTCTGCTCTCTCTGCCCGATTCCGAGCGAGCGTTTGAGTCCTTTTTTCTTCTTCTTCGTTCGTTCGTGTCGGTCGGTCGGTCGCGCGCAGGGAGCAAAAGTCGGAAAAAATTTCGCGTCTTTATTTTTCGTAAGGAATAATTTTTTCTTGTATAGGGTTGCGCATCGAAGGGATCCCGACGCACTTATTGTTTCTATATAAACAAAGCTGGCTGCTCGGTCGATTGTTTACATCTGCAAACTCGGGTTGAAAATAAGCTCTCTCTCACTCTGTATAATTTTTTTTCTTCCTCCGATCGATACTTTATTTATTTTTCTCCTTTTTTTTGTGGACTTTTATCTGCCGTGTGCGCGACTACTAAATTCTGCGTCGGCGGTGGTGGCCAGCGTTACAAGGTCAGAGAGAATCTCGTTCGTCAACGGATGTATAGCGCAAAAAAAAGCTCGGCTCGGAATATCGGGGTCGTGTGTGTATAACCGAGTATACACTTACACACACGTACTTACACGCACACACACACACACACACACATACTCGCTTCTTCCCTCTTTTCGCATATACGCCCGATTTTCGGCTCTCTGCGCGCCGAGCTCAAACTCAACTTCATGAATCTTTCATGGCGGCGCATACTATAAGCGCGGGCGGCAGCAGAGCCGAAAGAGAGAGAGAGACGATTTGTCGACTGCAGCTATTTCTATTTCGTATATACCCTGTTCGCTTTTTTTCTATCCTCGATGTTTTTTACGCGCGCAGTTTTATGCATCAATAATAAATTAACGTATACGCCTTGGAAATTGTATTAAAATAAAAAAGATGAACAATAGAGTCTGCTGAACTTGAAAAACATCGAAATTCAATCGGTTAAAACTTTTTTTTTATATACGAAACGTTAAGAAAAAAAAACAAAAAAAGGAAATGTTGGTTGACAAATATAACACGATGATTACATGTTGCAATCTGGGTTACTCCATTTTTTTTTTTTAGAAACGCTCATGAACTGGCATAATTTTCTTCCTTCTATATAGCTTCACACCAACACTTACATGAAATAAAAAGGCTTGCTTCTTTTTCATCGCACCCGGATTGAAAGGCTGTACTGTTTATTGTAATAAAAAATCGTTTACGTACCAAGCTCGTTTCATTTATGAGATTTTTCTGGGTCAAAGCGCAGGTGTTAAAATTACGGAAAATAGATGCTTATCAATTGTGGAACAGCTAATTTTTTTTACGCTCTTGTTTCTCGAATCAAATCTTAAACTCTTTTAAATACTATTAATTAGATTATTTTCAGGTAACTCAACGCGTTATACGATATTCCTACGATATTTTCTTTTAATTACGAGAAATCCAAGGCCAAGCCAAATATCCGATCGATCATTTAACGACATAACGACTTTCTTTTCTTGACAGAGCGCTAGATTTTTCACGTTATAATGGGGCGCACCATACCAGCTACCGCATGTACGCATTTGAATTGACAGTATTTTAATGATCTTGTAAGACTTTTCTTCATTTTTGTTTCATTGACTATTCCATTTTATTCATCTAATGTGGAAAATCGAAACATTTTTAAAACAGGAGCATGTCCTCTAGCGAAGAAGAGAGAAAATCAGCTAGAAAAGTCGGGAGCACTTATACATAAACAGACAAAATGCTTTCGGCATCGGAAAATTTCGCCCGCGACCGCTTCGAGTCGCCATTTCCATGTACAAACCGTATACCGTAATTGCTCTTTATGTAAGCTTATATTCGAGGAGAAAGCTGCTGCTACCGCTGCACGCGAATGTTAAATCAATTAATCTATCCACAGATCGAGAGCAGCAGCTTTTGTACAGGCACATAGCTATATTAGCCATCTATCTACATTTAAAAAATCACAAAAAAATGAAAAAGCAAATTGGCAATTTTCTTCAATTTATTTATTTGAATAATGTTGCATAGAGAAGATGTAACATGACAATAGAGACATGACAAAAAATTGCTATTATAGGCTGGTCACCATCTGCAGCTTTGACCAGCAACACCATTCATAGTCTCCAAGCAGATCGTTAATTCCAGCGTAGTATAGGGGGTATCGTGTGTGTCTATTTGCTCCGAGCGTTAGGGCGGAGCAACGGAATGTGGCGTTGCAGTCACAATTAACGCATAATCTTATGGAAAAACGCCGTGAACATTGAAAATCATAAATCGAAAGTAAAAAAAGTCACTGCGCCATGCCAAGCAGTATCCAACAACAGGAGTACCACAGAATTGCTAGGCTTACGCGCTGGCTGTATAATACGTTTTCTTGTACTTTTAGAGGGCACCTACACACACAGATTCTCGCAGAGACACATACGTGCATATCGCACACACACACACACACACATATAGTCAGGGGTAGTCAGGATAGCATGACGTTCTGCTCGACTCTCGACTATATATACAACGCGGTGGCGTGCCAGCCATGTTGCCTTGACATCTTCCCCTACGTATAGCAATAGTAGTAGTTATAGTAGTAGTAGTAGTAGTTGATGTGCATGTGCATATATATTCTATGTATACTCTATGAGAGAGTAGATATATATATTTAACATAGAACGCCTCCGGGGAATTATCGTTTCTCTCTCTCATACGCATGTATTATACCACTCGCGCGCGTACATATTCTGAAGGATATATTATGCAGGCAAAAGGAGCAGTCCCGATTGATAATGTGCCATACACAGAGTGCGGACACGCGTGGACCACGAAACTTGCGACGAGTCCAGTGGCGCGAGCGATGTTTCGATTTTTACGCTGTGAATAAGCATACACATCTGTGCGTAAAGCGATTCGCGCGGGCCCGCCGATCTCTGTTCATAGCTTCACGGCGAGAAATTGCAAAATCTGCCGCTACGCGGCGCACGGCTCAAATTGGTAAAACTCTCTACGTCTTTGCTCAGCTTTAGGCTTATATGTCAGCTTTCATGCTGCTTTACTAAGCTAGGTTCCTGCATCTCGCACACGATCTCGGAAGCGAGAGAAAATTATAGTATTTAAATTCGTAAACGCAGATTCTTACAGTCAATAACACAGGCACGCGTACATACAAATATGTTGTGTAATGTTATACACCTCGAGTGCACACTCGATCGCAGGTTATTTTTCACGCGCATCTCCAGCAATCCTTCACAGATGTGCGGTTCAATAATAGTCGCGCGCGGCTCGGATCGAGTATTACACAGAGGCGCAACAATATGTGTCCACGTATAGCAAGTACGCCCAGGTATACGGACGATCCACGTGTGGTCTTAGCTCGTGCGCACGTGTGCGGCGTACGCGAGTTCCAATTTCAAGTGTATTTCGATTCCGTGATAAATGTCTCCTTCCTTCCTTCCTTTTTTTTTCTTCCTCTACTTCTGCTGTTTCTCTTTCGACGCAAAACGACGTTGGACGGGAAAAATAATCAAGAGAGCTCAAAACTAAAGCTCTCTCTACCCTCGTAGATGTATACAGGTATAGGCTACGTGAGACGTACGCGAGCTTTTCTTTTGAGATGAAGAAAAGTCGACGGCGTGTGCCGCACTCGTACACCCACACATGCACGCGCGCGCATACGTGTATATACGCAGGTATATATGTATTAGAAAGAGAGAGAGAGAGGGAGGGAGGGAGGGAGAGAAGCATAAAAGGAAAAATCCCTAGAGACTATTGACTCTCTGCGTCCCAAGGGTAAAAGTCAATACTCCGCTGGGACCGCCTTTCTTTCTTATATGTATTTATAGCTTGTGTGTGTGTGGGTGCGTGTGCTTATATGTCTCTATCTCTGTCTTCCACCCTCTCTCTCTCTCTCTCCGTACGTATATACACCTCCTTCACTCTTAGCCATTGGCCCCCCGACAAGGACGACGACGCTGCGTTCTCTGTATAAACACTATACGCACACGCACACAGCCGCGCGTATCGCGCAGACTTTACGCACATACGCACAGCAGCAGCATCAGCATCAGCAGTGGCAAAGCTCGCAGGCGAAAGGGCGAGATCTTTGCCGTTATATATAGAAAGAAACTGCGTAGTGGCGCTAAAAAGCTCAACATTTTTTTTTTTTGGCGTCCGCTCGATCTACCGTGATAATAATTAGCTCTCTCGATGAGCGCGCGTATCGATACCAATTGCTGGATTATCGAGTGAGATTTAATTATCACCTATATAATACAGCCCTTGGTCAAGGGAAAGTTTGCGCAGATACGCGCGCACACACCACAAGCGACTTTATATCGCCACCGCTTAAAGCGATAATCGCCGTTGCCACACTACTACGGACTCTCTCGTAAAGTCCAGTAGTCGTATATAGAGTATAAGACTACCGCATACGCGAGAGGGCAGCGATATAAGCCTGCGCGCGTTATATAACTCGCCATATTCCGTGCGGCCGTTATATTATGTAGGATACGTAGTAGTACATGCCCACGAGCGAGCGGCTCTAACTTGGTCAGATGTCAACGCAATAACGTTATGGCACCTCGGCCATCGTCTGGATTATTTAGCCCAGAGAGTGTGTGGCCGGCCGGTTGACTGTTATATATATAGCGCATACTACTACTGTCTAATTCTAACTGCACCTCCGGGACCTCTCGGCGGTGGTCACCTCGACCCTGTATACATAGGTATATGCGTGCACCTGTGGATGTGCTACGAGTACAAGGAGTCGTACGCACACACACACTCACATTTGACAATACGACGTACTCACGAGCTCTCGTTCGCACATATGCGCGTACATAATAAGTGCGCTCCGGATGGACAAGATCGCGAGGCATTTAATTTTCGAGGCTGCGGCCGTAATAATAATAATAATAATAATAATAGAAGATCGCGCCATGGCACACGCAGCAGCAACAACATGGCGCGATTGTGAAAACGCGATAAACCAGAAATTAAATGCGTACGTTATCTAAAATCAAAGTAATAACAATAAGAGCTTTTGCGGGTTCGTGCTGGTCACCGCATAGACACGTAATTACGATGTCTCGAATCGCGAACAATCATAGAGATACAACGCGGAGAGATGTTTTTGTGATGCAGTTAATGCGTGCGGCATTACGCGAACGCGAGCCTGTATCGAGAGGAAGAGAGAAAGCGCGTGTATATCGCGCCGATATAACGCATTATCGTATGGGCGATAAGCTTTCGCCGGTATCTCTGTGTACAAATACGCTTTAAACGTATAAAGGTATGAGTGCATTATTATATGCAAGTATTTGTCCGCGAATCGGGATATCGTAATCGCGGGGGGCGGTCGCTGCTGCTGTTTCTCGACATCATAGAGAGAGAGAGAACAATCCGACACTCCATTTCGAAGGCCGCGCAGCTATCGCGCGTCGTAACGTTACACGCGTATACGATAGGTAGTAGGCCATTACGGCTCGCGCAATCGTCATCGTTATACATATGTAGAGTTTGTTTTTGCTGCCGCTGAGCATTGAACTTGAAAATTGAAAAAAAAGCTCGCCACGGGTCGTCGTCGTCGTCGGATAACGCAAGCACGCACATAATACAGCAGCGAGTATTTACGCGCGACGTATGCGCGCGTATATATATGTATGCGTAATTCTAGACATATCGCGTAGAAACAAGCCGACGGCACAAAGAGAGCCATGGCGCGCGCGTAAAAGAGAGACGGAGACTCCTCGAATTCTCTGCTTTTGCCGGGGCCAATCTCACCCTCGATCTTTCCTCCAGCGGCAGCAGAACACACACATACAAGAAGCAAAGATCGCCTACTCTCTCGTTCTCGTCGTTGCGTTGAAACTACGTATGCGTGTGCGTGTGTGTATTATCGTCGGTATATACACGCCGAGGGTTTAGGCCCTACTATATACGAATATATAGAGTGTGTATAGTTGCCCCGCGTGCTCGTGCGACTCTATGCTGCTGTCCTCCTCTCTCTCTCTCTCGATATAAATTGCCATGGCAACACCGTGTGCTGCATCCACCCCCGCAAACCTCGCGCTCCACTGCCACCGACTACTCCGACGCTGCTATATATATATATGGCTGTTGAACGACGCGCGGCGACGACGACGAGGGCCGAACTGTATATACTGCGCGGATGTGTGCGTATAAATACATGTATATACGTACGCGTGGGTGGTGGATGCGACTCGCTGGGGCTGAGCAGCATCAGTCAGTGTATATATGTATGTATAGGCAACGAGAGAAAGACAGCATGGCCACCAGCGTGGTAACCCGCTTATTTCGTCCTACGATTCTTTTCCTCTCTTTTTCATTTGTACCAGCTGTACTTTTATTTTTTCTTCCGTCCGCGCGCGCCACAACGACGAGGACGATCTCTTACGTTTTGTCTTTCGTTCGGAAAATTCTCGAGCAGTCGGAATGACAGAAACACTGAAAATATAAAATCGTCCTCGGCACTAATTGTCCAAGAGATCTAGGATATAGGATCTGATAGAGCGCTCAATGTTAACTTTCAATAGGACTTGTATTGCTATAGAGGGTCGATTCAACGATTACGTGCCAAGACCACAAAAAATTGGAAAAAAAAGTAGGAAAAAATTTTTTATGAAATAATACATTTATAAAGAAATACAACTAATTATGAAAAATGGTTTCGGAAAATTATACTGAAATCCATATTGTGACGTACTTTGTTGCGTATAATATGCCTGTATAATTGCCTGAACTATGCGAGGCGTAATAGCAGTAACCTAGAAATATATCTGTTTCTGTAGAGTGGCATCCGGGAAAACATCTGTTTTCAAAACTTCCAAGAATTTGGCGTTTGCACCGAAACGACATCTACAACCGTTCAAAAAGAGATGGAGAATTCGTTATGAACCAATGTGTTTTTACAATCGCTTGAGTGCACCATGAGGATCACGCGTGCCAGCCCCCTTTTTTTTTTTTTTAATTTTCACACAAGTGTAGCTTGTAACGTGTGCGAGCGAGTGACTCGAGATTTTCGCATCTACTTGCACTTATTCTGAATTTTCAGGGGCCCTCAAAGGGATGTATCCCCCAGTTGTTGAATGTGTATGTTCCATATACGCGTGTATACGAAAGCCGCCGAGTAGGCGGAGTCTCGAAACAACTTATGAACGAAGTTCGCAAGTTAGACTAGCCTCTCTCTCTCTTTCTTGCGCGTGTAGCGAGACGCGCTATCGGTGGGGGAAAGAATCACAACTCGAGGATAAAAGGAAGCAATGCTTAAAACAAAGTTCAAGGCTACATGTAGATTTAATTTTGCTCGATTCGACTCGTCTCAATGATAACGTACACTCAAGTATACAAATAGCAGGTGTAATAAACAAGGCTACGATTGCTCCGTGATCCGACACTTCCAGTTCGATGAGATGTGATAAGCAGTCGATAGAAATATATGGAGGTTCTTAAGAAACTCTCTCAGTCTGGCTATTCGTGGAAGAAACGAACCAGTCGTAACCTGTATTTGAACAATGTAAAAGCACATCTGCTCGCCTGATGAAACTAAGTATATATACGTATGCACATATTTATAGGAAAATCAAGCGATCTCGATTGAATTTATAAAATCTTGCAGTATCCCGCGAGCCACAAACGCTCGTGTACAAATGCGCAGTGTCGATATCGCAGCATTTAAGCAAAGATGGCAATCGCAATGAACAAGCAAATACAAATTACACGAGACTCTCGATACGCATTGACTCGTTCGCGCGCGCGCGCATGCCACGAGATCTCCGGACTCCGATTATATATACCACCGCCACGTATATAGCAGCAGCAGCAGCACGTGTAAATGCAGTCGAAAACGTCGAGCGAGCCCCTCTGCAAATGACATAAATAGAGAGAGAGAGGCACACAACTGCCCTGGTGTCTAAATTGTCGCGCGTTCGTTTTGCTCGCGTTGCAGGGATTATAATAACGGCCGCGCGTGCGACAACGACCACCGTGTTGCGCCCGCGTAACGCCGCTACGTATATTCGGCTAAAAAGAGATGGAAAATGCCACGACGAGGCACATGAGAGAGAGAGAGAGAGAGAGAGAGAGAGAGAGAGAGAGAGAGAGAAAGAGGGCGCAGGAAAAAGCACGAGGAGATTAAATTACATAACTTTGGCGCAATATTATATAGTACTGTAATGACACCGTTGGATCTCTTTGTCTATTGGTCTAGGCAATGCCCACTAACCACTAGCCTCTTAGATCATTTTCGGGGGTTATCTTGGTTATAAGGTGAGGGTTGTGTGAATTAATATGATGGTCATGTGTGCATGGCAATTTGTCGGTGATTATTGATGGAAGCCAACAATTATTCTGTGCATACAATATAAAATCGATGGCGACTGAATAAAATTGCTGTCGGAGGAAGCGACTATTCTAGGCATACGGCAATGAACCGATGGCACTTGAATATAATCACTGGTAAGCACTGCAACTATTCTGCGCATACGACCGAAGTCGATAGCAGCTGAATAAAATTGCAGTCGGAGGAGAAGACTATTCTGGGTATACGGCAATAAACCGGTAACGCCTGAATAAAATCATCGAAGGTGTACAGTAACTATTCTGCGCATACGACAATATGTCGTTAGCAGCTGAATAAAATTGCTGTCGGAGGAAGAGTAATTACTCTGGGCATACGGCAATAAACCGATGGCTCCTGAATAGAATCACGTAGGGATACAACAACTACTCTGCGCATACAACAGTTATGTTGCTAGCAGCTGAATAAAATTGCTGTCGGAGGAAGAGTGATTACTCTGGGCATACGGCAATAAACCGATGGCTCCTGAATAGAATCACGTAGGGATACAACAACTACTCTGCACATACAACAGTTATGTTGCTAGCAGCTGAATAAAATTGTTGTAGAAGGTAGAGTGATTACTCTGGGCATAAGGCAATAAACCGATGGCTCCTGAATAGAATCACGGTGTAAGATAACTACTCTGCGCATACGACAATGTGTCGATAGCAGCTGAATAGAGTTATCGATAAAAGAAAATAATAAATAAATTGGTTAAAAAGATATGTTTATTGAAAGTAAATAAAATAATAAAAGTGGTGCGTTGGTAGGTAGGTAGGTAGATAGGTAGATATATAGAAAGTGAGAGAGTAGCTAGCTCTAGGCAAAAGCGATAGCTACGGATGTTATGACTTGTTACAGGCCGAACAAAGATGTTACTTGTTCGAGGCCTGACAAGAGAGTGAGCGAATGCTCGCTGAACGAAAGCTGGGTGACGAATGCTCTCGATACTCTCCAGGGCCCCCGTATTTATACGATTTGCGGGCCTGGCTGGAGTGGGATGGAAAAAGTAGGAGGTGTTGGAGAATTTGAATGTTTAAATTGGAGAGGCTGGAAAACCGTAGTTAGTAAAAATATGGGAGTTGGAAATTAGGATTGTAGGGAAGTTTTCCTTTCCAACGATACCTCATAATACATAATTAATTACAAAAATAGTTACAAAAATGATTATAAATAATAGTTCATACATTCCGCTATAATGTTACTTAGAAAAATGGTTAATTAATTCATGATATCAATATTAATGTTATAATATAATTGTAGCACACGTATATTTAGTTATGTAAAGATTAACAATTGTATAAATATCGTACGAATGAATATTAATTGTAACTTGAGTTTGTAACTCAGAATTAACATTTAATTATACTAAATATATTTGTGCTTCAATGTACAAAATGGAAGATAATTATTTTACTTGAACTTAGATTAAATAAATAGTTGTAATTGTTTAGTTAGCATAGAGTTATATAATGCATGACCGATAATAATTATTAGTTCTGACGCAACTTAAATATAACAAACAATCGCTAAAGGTAGATCATTAATTACTAAAAACCATTGATAATATTGATTTACACTAGGTTGTTT